>NW_013669131.1:41715-47013 GCF_000517525.1 Limulus polyphemus
TGACAAATCATTCATTCACATGTCCATCTAAACCTTACAATTCCTCCACAAGATACCAATAAGATATGGCTCCATCTTGACAAATCATTCATTCACATGTCCATCTCAACCTGACAATTCCTCCACAAGATACCAATAAGATATGGCTCCATCTTGACAAATCATTCATTCACATGTCCATCTCAATTTGACAGTTCCTCTGCAAGATGCCAATAAGATAGGGTTCCATCTTTACAAATCATTCATTCACATGTCCATCTCAACCTGACAATTCCTCTGCAAGATGCCAATAAGATATGGTTCCATCTTGACAAACCATTCATTCTCATGTTTATCTCAACCTGACAGTTCCTCCACAAGATGCCAATAAGATATGGTTCCATATTGACAAACCATTCATTCACATGTCCATCTCAATCTGACAGTTCCTCCGCAAGATACCAATAAGATATGGCTCCATCTTGACAAATCATTCATTCACATGTCCATCTCAATCTCCCCCACAAGATACAAGGAATTTGTGCTATTTCATTTGCAGCATCTCTCATGGAGTTCCATGCTTACGGATTGCTCAAATTGATCATTGAAATCGTGTTCGTACATGATTGACAAATATTGACAACAATGAGTCGATGTATTGCGCTAAAGCCTCGTATTCAGGGCCATTACCTAGAATACAATCGACAGTGGGCCACAAGGGCTAGACATTCATTTTTTTACCTTTATTGTATGTCACAAACATCCCTAACATGTATGTTCGCTCTATGTTCAGAAGAAAAGTTGTTGAAAATCTTAAGTAACTCTTCATCCAGATGAGTATCAACAAACAGGGTTTTAAGCTTCACATCAAGTATCACACCTATTGTACTTAGATTACTCTAAAAATGCCACAATTTTCACTAAAATACTTATAAAGGAATTGGAAAATAAGTGACGGGTAAACGGGTGTGTCTGGATAATACCAAACGCAAATACAGACGTAGCTTTACAAAGCAATTACATGAATTTAAAACACCACTGGTAACTTAATAATCATCTCCAATTCTACAGTCACAGATGTTCTAACAAGACTTGTGAGCGTTTATATCAATCGTTGATTAAAATTTACCCATTGATCATAGAAATTAAATTGCATCCTTAATTCCATTAAAAACATACACATCGTCCACTAACTCATAACTTTATAGTGTTAAATAGACGTGACTTTTGCTTCTGTAGATGTGAAATCAATAAATCTGTTCAGAGTCCTATATCTTACTTAAATAAAATGTGTGGGGTCTTTTTTAATTCATCTTACAAAACGGCCTCAAAAACACCATAAAACATATATACACTTCACCATTATAAAGGGCCTAACTGCATTTATTTGGTTTGCTGGCCCAAGCTGTGCTGATGAACCTTGGATAAATGAAACTACAGTCCACAGCAGAGGGTACGGCCAATCAGGGAATATATTAGGCTTCTGTGTCACAGATTGTCTTTTCGGTTTTACCTTTGGTGAAAAAGAAGATAAATCTGTAACACACGCATAAAAACTTTAGTTTGCCAGACAAAATGTTTTAATAAAAACCTTCAATTACATCATAATCGTAATAAACATTTATTCAAACTCACATTTATTTGATGAAGAAGTATCTTTTTTTTTGTTATTTAATTAGCTATAAACTTCATATTCAATTATTCCAACCTTTCATACCTAATCTCACATAAACGAGCCCTAGGCAGAGTTTTAATTCGTTTCTTTTTGTTTTAGATAAACACTCGTGATTCAAATTACAAATCATGATGCATTATAAAAGCCAAAAACCGAAAACTTCATACTCAAACTTATTAAACTGTGAACATTAAGTTTATCCTACTCTCTGACATTCAGACGTGGTTTAATTTGGGGGCATTACAATGTAACGGTCAATCTCACTTTTCTTGGATAAAAAAGAGTAACCTAAGAGTTGGCGGTGAGTAGCGCTGACGAGCTGCCATCCCTCTAGTCTCACACTGCTAAATTAGGGACGGCTAGCGCAGATAGCCCTCGTGTAGCTTTGCGCGAAATACAAACAAACCAATCCATTTCTTTAACTCAGAATTATCAATTTGTTCATGTTCGAAAGAAGAGTTTCTCTATAATAACCTTGGTTTAGTACCAATACGACTATAGCTGGGTGAGGAGCAAAAAGTATCACAGAGGCCACAAATCCGGATTTATATCCTCTCGGTTTTTTGCTCCTTAGGAAACAACAGTGAGCGAATATTACAGGTTCCGTAATAATGTTTTGATTATATATTTCATTCAAGCCTAATAACAACTGTTAAATGAATATGTAGTAAGTTCTTAAACGTTCAGTGACAAAGAGTCTGATCAAACAAATAAATCAGCGTTTCCCATAGTGGGATCCGCGGCCCTTCTGGGGGCCGAAAAGAAAGATGCTGATTTAATTTTAATTCTAAATAAACAATAAGCCGATAAAAAATATGTTGAATTAGTTAAATTACAGGATTGTTTCATATCTTAATACGAAAATAAGATAACCATACATAAAATTAAGTGTGTATTTAATTGCTCAGCAGTCTACACATTTAACCCCCAAACATAATAAATTACTAACGGTCTAATTATGATACATATAAATTGATAAGAGAAGGCCACATTAAATTACAAACATACAATTTTATAGAAAAAATACTTCATAGATATCATTAAATTTCATAGTAATTATTTTTTGAAATTGATAAATCACATTATATGGCATTTTTACAGGTTGAAAGGCCTCAAACCTTTTTATTCACATCAAGGGAGCCTTAGACTAAAAGAGTTTGGGAACCACTGAGATGAACCATAAATGTCTTGTCCAAACTTACAAAGAACGACTAAAGTCTGAACAAAAAAAAAAAAGGCGGGAACGAACGGTTATTTGTTGTTGTTGTTGTTTTGATTTCACTATAACTAAAGGATGGATTTAATAGTTCATTACCAGGGACAGCCCGAAAGTTGTAGAGCAGTTTGCAACTTGGACGAACGTAAAAACTCGCGGTGGTCACGAACAGGGAAAAAAATTCAATCGACACCCAGAATGTTCTGGAAATTCATCGTCTGGGAATTCCTAAACTTTCGTAGTAACATAAAGTTTTGTTCCACAAAGCATAGATAGTGTCGACGTCTGCGTTTGGGTACCCGAACAAATATGGCCGACTTAACTCAGGGTTTTGGAGCCAATAGAGAACTTCTTCCTTTGATACTGACAGCTTGTCTGTAAAGTCCACGTGGCTCACTCCGACCCTTTGAGCAAGTGTTCCGGATACATGGACATCATCTACCCAAAAGTAGGCTGCTTGGGTCGACTGGAGGTAAAGGTTGAAAACGACATCAGGAGACATGATAATGACCCAGCCTGCGCAGTAAGGGGGGTAATACTTGGCAGGGTACTCTTTGAAGCTAACTTTCCATTTGCTACGTTGGCTACGCTTTACGTAAAGATTCCTGATAAGAAAGCACATGATAAGGCCACGTGGGGGCATCCTGCCTAAGGAGGACACTCTCAAATACGTCACTAACTGAAAAATATCGACAAATATGTCGTCGTCAGTTTTGAAAATATATTTAGCTTGGCGACAGAAATATGTCACCCACTTGAGTCCCATGACGTGTTTGTATGTGAGGTTTTTGTAAGAATCAATGAAATTGCCCTGTACAATGTCACGATTAATGAAGTCTTCTTTTTCCAAAGCCTTCTGAATTTCATCTTTATTCTGAACTGTTCCAACCATAAACACTAAACGTATCGGGTCATACACCAGATGGCGCTCTTGACCCCAAGTTTTTCGTATCGCCCTCCTTTTTTGAAAATGGTCTGGAGCACTGTGAATATATATGACCATAAATATGTCCTTCTCTTTATCGCAACGTCGGTGGTTTAGTAGAAAGCGAAAGTCTGTCTTATCCACAAGCGTTGTGAAATCTGTTTCTTGATTAAGTAAACTCATATTGTAGGCAACTGATGGTCCCCACGAGATCGGGCGAGGTTTTCTCACATTAGGACTACTACCATACCACATAAAATTGACCACTGTACTGGGCACTAGGAAAACCAAAAAGAGGAATCCAATTTTAGCCCGCAAGTCACAATGTGGCTTGAATCTCATGCTGCTCGGACTCAGCTGTGAAGGATGTGGAAATATCTCGGTCAGTGAACGAGTCATCAGTACTTGTTAACAACAGAAAGTATAGCAGATATTCACATTTGTATCGAGTGTCAGTTGGGGGAGGATACAGATTTCACTGTTAAATGGATCGCAATGCTTATGCACTTCTTAATGTATTCTCTATACTTCACGAAATCTTGATTGATCTGTGACCTCTGAGCAATCAAATAAATCTTGATTGACCTATGGCTTCTGAACAACCAAATAAATCTTGAATGATCTGTGGCTTCTGGAAGACCCATGTTTCACAACTCTATTACTATTCCTCCTGTGTCCTTTAAGGGGGAGAAAGAATTGATCATGATACAAAATATAAAACATCTCATCCAACTGCGGCATCCACTTTATAAAGAAATCAGCCAATCAGCTTACACGACTGTCGTTGTCATGCGTAGTAACGATCACATGAGTACAGTTATTGATTAGTTACTTATTATACCGCATCGGTATTTTTAACAAGAAGATCCGGGATCGAATCTTAGCTATTATCACTACATGAGCAATTCTTCTCAAGACTTCCCTGAAGACGACAACACATTAGCAGCTGAAAGTAAGGATAAAAGTTAGTTAGTAACTAGTATATATAAAAATATTGTAACTACTTAACAACTAGGCTTAGGTGATCATTATAAAAATTAGTTAGTAATTAGTATATACTGGTAAAAAAATGTAGTAACTAATTAATAATTAGACTTAGGTGATCGTTATAGCAAATTATGAAAATACTTATATTTAAAGTTGCATATACATACTTTACGGAAATATAAGTATTGTTGTAACGTGTTTTTCTTTTTCTATTCACATCAGACAGTTTTTTCGTACTACTAGTCCTAATGATACTACAATGGCGAAAAGTTGGCTGAAATAAAAAGTTTTATTATTATTATTATTATCTGGATATTAGAGATTGTTTTAACTTTATTGTGTTCTATAATTGAACGAGTTATTTTGGATTATTTAGTAAAAATAATGCCAAAACTAGTCCTCCTAAGAAAAACGAATTAATTTATTTCTTCAATAAAGTTTCCTACAAGCTATAATCGCTTGTAGATCTTTCCATTTTATTTGATCGTACATAGGTTAGTAACAATGACAACGATT
>NW_013669131.1:47991-51391 GCF_000517525.1 Limulus polyphemus
CTTTAATATTAAAGAAATATAGGATGGATGTATTCTGTTTGTGAAGAATAGCTAATGCGAAGGAGATTCTGTAAAATGAAATCCTCATCACTATATATGTTCTAACTAACCACTTATAGTTTTGTTTTGCGTTTTTATTCATATTTGATTGTCATGATATAAAAGACTGTTCGGTTTAAATATTAGTGATTAATCTCTATTTGTGAGTGAATACTTTATTATTTTTATGTTTCATTATAATAAGAGTTAAAAGCAGACGATTGTAGAAGGTTTTGTTAATAACTACTTGGTGTCGAGAATATAGAAAGTAGCCAAATAACAATGTAACAAAGATATAAATAGCGTGAGACGAGCGGGAAGCAGCAGACAGACAACAAAAGACAGATAATAGCAAAGTAGAATATAGCTGTGTGAAGTTAAGTACCGTAGATGTGATAGGCCTAACTTTTAATATGTTAGAGTAAAACTAACAGTATAAAGAAATATTATTTTATTCTGTCAAAGCGTGGATCTAAAGTAATTGAATCAGCCTGGGTACACTTTGACAAAAGGAACAGAAGAAAGTAGACCAAACGAATTACGGTAACTTGCGCCACAACTGTAACTTACACTGTAAGTGAATCACACACAGAATACTAGTACGACAGTAATATAGAGAAGATAGTTCGACTTGTCAACTGAAATTCTAAAGTAATTGAATAGGCCTAAGTGGGCTTTTGACAAGAAGAAGAGAACTATATATAAATAGTGTTTATGATATGCCTGTAACCTCTTGTTGCGTCAGCGAGTCACGTGACTACTGTGACGCAACGTTTCTAGAACTATCATGTACTTTGGCGAATGCTCTAGTAATTACTAGATATAGGGTAGGCTGGTATATAAAAGAGGAGAAGGTAATGTGTGTATAGACAGTGAGTAATTGAACTGCAGTCACGGGGTATTGTTGAAGTTAACGTTCGTTCGTTATAGTATTTGTTTTAGCGCGAGTATTGAGATTAAGTGTATCGCAGAGTTATATTCGGAAAGAATAAACCAGTTTTATTAAGTAAAGACTTGTGTCGCTTAAGTTTCGTCGGAACGAAGTTACGGAAAATCAATTAACAAAGGGAGACGTAACACTCTATAGTGTAAAGACTTTATTGTACATACCTTGAACTTGTTCCGAATATATATATTATTTGAAAACAAGTAAAATGGGTGCTGTTTATTCATCGTTGAATTTATCGCTAACAAGTCACAGACACCTACTATAGAAGAATCCTATACCCAACAACATAGTATATATTTATACTATTAAGAAATATAAGTAAAAGCCATTTATTTCGACAATTAGCAGAAAGAAGAACTTATATATATATATATATTTAATCTGACATTGATAAATTGGATCATATGGAAATTAAGCGCTTACGTACATGAATTTCTTATAAGTTTAAGTTGGTTACATTTCTGTATTTCTCCATAGAAGTCTCCAGACGTTGTAATCAGATTTTATAATAACGGTCGATATTCAGTAAATTACTGTTCAAATCTGGATGTTGCACGTGAAGTTTTAAATAATTTCAGTTCTTTGTCAGTAAAATTATTGATCGAAATGCTTTTAAAAATTAGTCGTGTTGAAACTTTCGTAAAAATTAAGCGTTAAATATTATGCTCGCTGCGTGTTTTCTAGTGTGAAAATTACCGAATAGAATTTTCAATTTTGCTGGTTAAAACGAAATATGTTTTATACTGTAACTAATTTATTAGAGTTCTGTCTTTTGAAATATTTCCCACACACAGTAGCAGGTGAAAGTTAGGCAACTGGTAACAATGCTACTACAACAACAAAAAAAGCATAACGATCATTATTGGAATGACGTACTTCTGACATCACTGAACAACGTCAGAGTAATCACACTGATTCATTAATGTTCTGCTACTTTTCAAAAACAAATGTAAACGGCCGGTGTCAATACCGACCTTGTACCAGTTATTTCAGAGAAGGCTAATCTGCAAAAGTTTTAAAATACACAAAAATCTATAACAAAAAAGGAAAAGGTTCAGCTGCGTTTGTGCCTTGAAAGTTTGGGATAAAAAAGTTATAAACCTAAAAAACATAAGCACATTTGTATGAGTATCGGGTTAAGGCCCCCGCAATTGTGTGTATGTGGGGGGGAGACAAAAGTGTGCCCTAAGGGCAGTAAGATTGTGCATTTAGGACTTTTCAAAAACAGTTTACCAATTTTACCTTTGGTGAAAAGAAACATATAATATCTATATACTACTAAAACTCTGAGATTGTTTGTGTGTGTGCTTGTCTGTTATTAAGTACAGCAAAAACGGCGCACAATGCCGCCATATTTGTAATTAAATGAGAATAGAAACAGAATAAAACAAGTTTTTCGGGTCACTTTTATGAAAATTTCTAGATGAATTTAAGTACACTAGATGGCGCCACATATCAGTTTATCTATCCATTCTTTTTCCACCTGATGAATCACTTTAAAATATCTTCTATACAACAATATATGCACAACAGAAATTAAGTGATGAGATGAAAATGTGTTATAACGGTGCATAGAAATAAGAACAATGGACCTACAATATTATTGGATGGGAACATTGACAGGGAAATAATATAATAGCCAATGCTCGGCGAGAGGTTTTCGTTTATAAAATTTTGTTGTTGTTCTCGACTTGATTTTTATTTTATTACCTCGTCTCCATAGTTACTATTTGCAAATAGTTTCATTAAAAGGCGTAAGATGACAAAAACAAGATCTTGAAGAATCTATCTATCTATATTATACTCTATCTTCAATCTATCTACATATATATCTATCGCTGGCTTTATTTGCCGGGCTTATATACTAAAAACGAAGGCGCCTGGCAAACACTCGGACATTTGCGAGGTTCCTCGATAAGTCATGATCTTTCTAGAAACTCCAGCGCGCATGTTCCCAGCATCGCGCGACTTCCGCTGTCGTAACAATATTGATTCACGCGGCGGACACAGATCAAACAACCATTACGTTTGTTTGAAGCCAAACAAACATCTTAAAATGCATTATTTCTTGCGTTATTATAGTTATTTTGTCTAGATCACCTAATTAAATTACACTAATTGCAAAACGTTTTATGTGATGTTTTACTTGAATTTAAACGTGCTTATGTTTGTATGTTTATTACAAAAAAATGGCGCAATAATCATTAATTGTCAATTTCGTCATTAAATACTATACCAAATACAAAATAATTAGCACCATTAAATTTCTTGTAAAAAACTGGTTATTATTAAGTTATTTTAAAATTTGTAAGTTTAACCGTTTGGTTTCCTATAGTGAACAAAATAAACAAATAAACAAACTTCCTCTTTTATGAAAATAATTGAGTCAAGCAAACAGTAGGCACCGTAAGT
>NW_013669131.1:52391-58134 GCF_000517525.1 Limulus polyphemus
ATTATCTCAAAATAAACTTTCATTTCGGTGCAATATTGAAATTAGCTTGAATTCTTCATAACCTCTGAATAGTGGTTGACCCAACGGGTCACGGTGGTCTAGTAATTACTAAACAGTTGATCCACTGTATAATATCGAATAATAAAATAAGCACAATGTCTAAATACTATTCATACACCTAAAGTAATTTAGGTTACTGTATAGTGAGGTAAAAAAACTTGAAACCCCCATCAATATTGTACGAGTATCAATACATAAAAATAATATGATTGATCGGAATGATTAAGCTGTCCAATCCGAAACTTCATATCACAAATAAAATTGATATAACATGCTTTGTCAAATAATGTTCAATATGATTAGAACGATTAAACTGACCAATCCGAAACTCTGAATCAAAGGCTTGTGACGTACTCTCGTTGGCAAGTACAACTTTTTTTCTTTCTTACTTTTCAATTAGAGGCGGGCATAAAGGAGTAATGAGAAAAATATTGGACCCTCCTTCGAAGGCAGAGGTTAGTTGAGTTAAAATGTTAGTTGAGTCATAGTTTTGTGTTATCGATAAACTCGTTTAAACAAGAAAAACCTTTACTGAGTTTCAGAGGCAAACTCACGTGTGTGGGCTATATGACTATATATAAGGTCGAATGTTGGTCATATCAAATGTTATTTTCGAATATAAGTTTCACTTTAAAGCTTTCTAAAAAACTCGACGCCCACCCTCACCCCACCCTTTTTGGCCAAATAATACTGTAAAAAATGTAATCAAGATACATTTCCTCTAAAATTTGCATTTACACTCGAGCGCAAACTGACAAGTTTAGGACGTGTTTTCAAAGGCAAGAATTCACAAATCCGGGGTTCGATTCCTCGATAGCCCAGTGTGGCTTTGCTTTAAAAACAAACAAACGTTACTTTTCTAGACTATACCATATCTCCCCATTTCAAAGAAATTAGTATATTAAACATGTAAGTCTTGAATTAAAACTGAAATTTCAATTCTTAATTGTTTCACTCGCTTGTTTTTTAACTTACGTGTTTACATCATCATTTTATTGTAACTGTCACAGTGTAAACAATCACAAACTATGCTCTTAACAACAATATCAACAGACTTTCACGAATGTGGACCCTATGCGTATCACATGTCAACTAACATACTCGGTAACTCCTAGCTAAGCCTAAAATCAATACTTCCGATGTTATGAAAAGCTCAACAAATGCATTAAGCATTTGTTAACTTATAGCCATGTAAGTTTTAGTAACAACGTGTAGGTTGGGGCGCATGCCATTGTTTCCTGGCAATCAGTTCCTTTACTTATTATGTTTTTTAACTCACGTAATGCCTATTAACGTTCAAAGATTAGTTTTTTCGGTTACTAAATGTACAGTTTGATCGTAGGTACAGTACCTTGGAAACAGCGGAATATGAAACGACCTCTAGCGAACTTCCCGTAGCTGGCACTACCCGCAGACACACCGATCTACAGCCGCAAGTGATTTCTTTACCATCGGTGCTACATCAAGTACCACTCATTATATCGACCTAACAAAACCATGCAAGAATCCTTGCGCGTGCGCACTGCAGCGAGTGAATGTTTCTGCCACGAGGTGAATCTTGGTCCGTACTATCGCTTTGGCTAACAGCATGGCAGTGTGAGCGCCAGGAAGTCCATATAGTTAGAACCATCAAACTGATACTTAATATTCATCTGTAACATCAAGTATTTTACAGTACGATTACAACACCAATCCCCAAGCTTTTCAGATGTGAGCAACAAGAAGTCCTTACAGTTAGAAGCATCAAACAATACTGAACTACAAGTGTATTTGAGCTTGTAAAACGTATCGAATACTAAACAAGTAACAACATGAAGAATGTATGTGTCTTCTGTTACAACATATTAAATACATAATTAGGGCGTGTACGTGTCTTCTGTTAGAACATATTAAATACATAGCTAGGGCGTGTATGTGTCTTCTGTTAGAACGCTAACCAATGGAAAGGAAAACAATTAGATACATCCGCCACTTGCACGAATACTCTTAAACGAATAACGGGACTGACTGTCACGGATATAGCTGAATGTGTGAATCGTGTTCAGTGGCATATCGTGGCTCGAAACTTGGACTTTGCAATTGTAACTTGGCATGCTAACTATTGGGCCGCGATCAACTCATTTTCCCGGTCACACTATTACATCCATACCCCGCAAATGTACATGTAAGTTCGAAAAGAATCCATTAATTGAATAACAAGTAGTTAGGGCGTTCGAATCCCATCATCGAACAAATTCGCTTTTCTAGCCGTTAGGCATTATAATTTGACACTCAATCCTACTATTCAATTAGAGAAGCTCAAAAGTTAGCGATGTGTGGTGTTGACTAGTTTCTTGCCTTCTAGTCTATTGGCCTGGCCAGATGGTTAGGGAGCTTGACTCGCAATATGCGGGTTCGAATTCCCCGTTCCAACAGACATGTTCGCCGTGGGGGCGTTATAAGTTACGATAAATCCCACTATTCGTTGGTAAAAGAGTAGCCCAAGAGTTAGCGGTGGGTGATGTTGACTAGCTGCCCTCCCTCTAGTCTATCACTGCTAAATTAGGGATGATTAGCACACATAGCTCTCGAGTAGTTTTGCGCGAAATTAAAAACAAAACAAACGCAACAGAAAAACTAAAATAATTAATCAAGAAAGTGTTTAGAAAATTAACGCGGCCTTAAAATAGTGCAATCAATCAGTTTGAACAAGGACTGTCAAATACTAAGAAATGAATTAAAAGTAATACAAACCATTACATTAAGAAAAGGCTTTTTATCTTGTTACAACGCTGTGATGCATCAAAGTTAATGATAGGTTGTTAGAACCCGTGCTTGAAATGATGATATCATAGCGACAGCTAACACTAACTCATCTTCTGATCCCTAGTGAAGGCTTAGAACGCTAAAAACTGGGTTTCAATACCCGTGGTGGGTACAGCACAAATAGCCCATTGTGTAGCTTTGTGCTAAACAACAAACAAACAAGCTCTAGAATCAGAGGTAGGCAAAGCTGGTGAAAGAAAGTTTACAGACAAGTTTTTCTGAGTAAATCAAACCATATTAAATCAGCATGCAGAATTTATGTATAATAGGAAAACTATTACAGTGCTTTTAATTCTTCTTTTCTTTTCCCTATTTTGACTACAAAACTATGTATTTGTTTGATATAATGTTTATCCTTGAAGAGAAAGGTGGATATTAAATATTCATATTAGCGTGTTTGTGTAACGGAGTAGAGCTATATTGTTTAGTAGTTCTAAAACCGTCGAGAATGTTCTCCAGTGTACACCATCTACCTGTTCGAGGCCTCCTGGTGTTACGTACGAAAATCTTTACCATTAATTACAGCGAAAGTAAACTCAAAGATTGGACGTAGGTGAATAAATACTTTAATATTACATATAAGATGAACATTTATCACTGAAACAGAATCGTTGACAATACCTATAAGAAGAAGAAAATGTTCTTTTATTTAATGGACTCAAAACAGCTTAGCATAACCAATCGAAAAATAATTTGTAAAGAAATGTATGTAACGCTAACAACTTTCTCGAAAAGCCAAAATTTCAGAACCACTTTAATATACAGCCTTCTAACGATAGTTTAGGGACTACAGTTTTTACAACTGTTAACAAAATAATCGTATACTTTCAAGATAACCAATTTTAACTTTCCAGCTGTTTTTACTCATTGGTTTTGATTTTTAGGGAAAGTGGAGTTGCAAACACAACAGGATAATTTCGTGACAGATGTCTCACAAACGGTGGGATATCGATCCACATTTTTAGCAGGTGTCTCACAGTGGGATATCGATCCACATTTTTTTTAGCAGGTGTCTCACAAACGGTGGGATATCGATCCACATTTTTTTAGCAGGTGTCTCACAGTGGGATATCGATCCACAATTTTTAGCAGGTGTCTCACAAACGGTGGGATATCGATCCACATTTTTAGCAGGTGTCTCACAAACGATGGGGTATCGATCCACATATTTTTTTATGCATCAATTTGTTTAAAATTTTGCTTCTACCTCAGAATTTGCATACGATGTTTTTATCTAAAAGATTTCATCAACCTCATTTGGTGCTAGTATTTTACAAATATTTAAAATACGAATTTGGTGTAACAACTGGCCCCCTCCTCTCCTTAGAGTAAAAAAAAAAACAAAGTCGTGAGCTTCATGAAATTCATAAAAGAATAAAATAAACGATATTTTGTGTTTATGGAACACAACTGTTAATCAGTCAAGTTCTTGAGGAACGTCCAATATTTCAGCTGGCTTAATCAAAACGTTAAAGTTTGGTAAAGTCCAAGCTGTCAACAACTGAGTACTTTCTTCGACAACTAACTTCTAATCAACAAAATAAAGCTAATTTAGTCCAAAACTTCTAAACAGAATCCAAAAAGCTAGATAAACCTCTTAATGCTCCCTTAGTTAAATAGAACAAAAGTGTATTATTATGTCTGGTTTAAATGATTATATATCGCGATATTAATAAAAGACGCTACCTTTTATTTGTGATGGTCTCTTACATTATTAGGCCTATTTTTATAATTTTATGAAAGTGAACTGCCTTGTGTGTTTTCACTGTTCTTACTATGGTGAAGTTTTGAAATTGCTTCTTGACTGACAATTTCTGATAAGGGTTCTATAACTGTACAACATGTTCAGACAATCCCTAAACAGGAGATCAAACGAAGGAGGGGGGGGGGGAGCATCAAGAAACTCTCCTGAATCATATTGTTCCTAATGGCTAAAAACACAGATGGAAACAGAGAAATGATAATTTAATATGAAATACTTTAATGATAATTCTGGATTTATATTTCTGAGCAATCACAACTACGTGTTTTTCAACTGTGACTTAGAATTACATGTGAATGTACGTATGCCGTAATAAATACACTAAAACTGTAATGTCGTTTCAATTAGTAATCTCAGAAAATATTCAGTTCCTAAACATTAATTTTACGCCTATGCATGGGAATAATCAAGCTCTCTATTATGCGAAAGCTCTGTTCATCATTGGCCCTATTGCTAAGATCTTAGACCAATTAGAATGAACAATAACGTCACATCATCTTAAGGCATTTTCAAATATACGTGATTTAATATAGAATCTTAGGTTTGCATGTCCATTCACTTACGTTAATAACTTTCTTTTAGGACAATGACAAGTAAATTTATAAATTACAAATGGAGATAGTAAACCAGAAATTCAGTCTTTAAATCTAAAAACATAGGTGACAATTAGGCTTAAACACATCTCGAGTGTATTTGCGAATACACCTTTCAAAATAATATTTATAAATTGATTTTCAATAATTAAAAAATATTTACCCATATATTGTAGTGTAGTACCAGGCTATATGTTTTCTATTCCTTTTAATTTAAAAATATAGTGTTTTTTTTCTGAATTTCCCCGGCTGGAACATATTAGGTCGTCAAGAAATTAATGATATTTCTGTAAGAATTTGCCCTCTTCCCCCAAATTAAATCTCGCACTGCGTTTTTACAAGATACAACGCTGTATTTATACTGTTGCGTCAGCGAGTCACATGACTACAGTGACGCCACGTTTCTAGAACTATCCCGTATCTTGGCGAATGCTCTAGTAATTACTAGATGGAGGGTAGACTGGTATATAAAGGAGGGTGACAACGTGACGGAAGATTGTAAGGCAATGTGTGTATAGACAGT
>NW_013669131.1:58358-70978 GCF_000517525.1 Limulus polyphemus
CGAAGTTACGGAAAGTTAATTAACAAACGGAGACGTAACAATACACATACATTCCCCAATAAAGACATAAAAGAGTCTGCACGCAACATCTATAAAGACATGTACGTGCTGTGTTAATTAATTAATGATCATCAGTCTGTGATGTAAACAGACACTATACGGTTTACATCTGTATGGTGTGTTGTCTTTTACTCGCTACAGTGAACCTGTATTTACATAGGACTTGATGAATATGCAGCTGCTAATTTTACATTCTTAATTATTCAACATGTTAGCCGTTTATATTGCTAAAAATAAACATGAAACCCACACTACCGTTCGATTCACCAGTTGTCACTGGCCACTGTTTACTTTTGGTTTAGGTGTATGTTTGCTCAATCAGTAAAATCCTAGTGATTTATCGTCGAACGTCAAGATACTTTATCACACGAAAGCGAGTCCTGAAATCATAAACGTTTTTCTCTTATTTTTATTTGTTCATTTACATTCAATAAAAATAGTGGGACCTCTTTGAATTCGAATGTTCGATGCAAAAACGTGCTCCGCTCTTTGGGGGCCCATGGGTACACTATAATGCAGAGCTGGTAGTGGGTGCTGCGTTAATTGGCTGACTTCTCCCGCAGTCCATCAGTTAAAAATACATTTTTGGCTGTTCATAAATGGCCCTTTTGTGTAATTTGCACGAAAATTTCTACCAGATTATAGGGAAAATGGCTGTGACTATATTACATTACAGCCCTGATGTTGAAGTTGCGCGCGAGTACTAATGGTCACGTTTATATCAATATAACTGTTTATTTGTCATCTTAAATCTCACGAGTTAAATGACCAGATCGGAGGAGCTCCCCACTCCAAGGATCAAGATTGAGTGTTGAATTTATAACTCCCCTTCAAATAAAAGCATGAGCGTATTTGATAGTACCATGTCTCGAATCTGAGACTTCAGAATTTTTAATTCGATACACTGATTATCAGGCCATAGTCGGGTGTGTAATTACACATGTAAAAGTGACTTAACAAAGTGAAATTTTATGAACACTACAAAAAGTAATCTTGTCGCTACCTCATTGTTACATAAAAAAGTTTACAGATCAAATTAGTATGTTTAAAAAATAATAATTATCAGGCTTTTCATTATAATAAAAGAAAAAACGTTCTCTATAATTTTACACTTGTAGAATCCTATGAATTTCCAGAGCATTAAGGGCTAACAATTAATTGCTGTTATTGTTTTAAACTAATTTTCTTTTCTTTTTTCTTAACTTACATTTTTAGGATTAACAATTAATTACAGAAGGAGAGGCATATTCATTTTCTGTAGAAAAAAAAAACCCAACTTATTCTATTATGAATTATTTGGCAATTAATATTTTAATAATTAGCGCATAGCCTGTCAAAAATTACGAGGCAAGTATTACCACCCCACCCTAGTTTACCTTAACCTCACATTTCATAGCTAACTGAAATAAATAAATTTTGCGAAATCAAGCTTGACCAATAAAGAGGCAGAAAAGTGCAGCCCAGGCAGTCTAACGTCGGTAAAATCCTTTGTGAGGCAATCAGAATTAAGATCATTCATGAAATGAATTCCTGGCATATTTATGGAATAATTATTAATAAAAATCAGTTTGTTTGTTTTGAATTTCGCGCAAAGCTACACGAGGGCTATCTGCGCTAGCCGTCCCTAATTTAGCAGTGTAAGACTAGAGAGAAGGCAGCTAGTCAACAACGCCCACCGCCAACTCTTGGGCTACTCTTTTACCAACGACTAGTGGGATTGACCGCCACATTATAACGCCCCCACGGCTGAAAGGGAGAACATGTTTGGTGTACTTCTTTTTTTGTTTTTTTTACAACACAAACAACATCAACTTCAAATAATTAATTTATTCAACATGAAAGCTATACAAGTTTTAACACTGGGAATGTAAGAGTCAAGATCACAACGTCAACTACGTACGAGTATAAGTAACCAAACAACTTTACCACATAGGTTGAGGCTCTATATAAAAATACAACCATGCCATAATCATATGTGTATGTAATCTCGCCACAGTAATGTGACAAAGGTACGAATGTCAAAATATTTACAATTAGAACTGGTCTTAGTTTTCAATCTCACAACAAATATAAGCAGGGAAATGACAAAGTAAAAAGTTTAACTCTATTAATTCTTCTTTATGAAACACTAATAGAAGTATCAACTATCTACCCCACGTTGAACTTGTCGGAATGTGAATCAACTTTGAAGTAACTGTTTTGATATGAAAAATCCCCCCTTCACTACGATTAGAGATCATCATGGTCATGCTTTGATGTAAAAAATATTAGAAAACGTGTACAAATTGATGAAACATCAAATTTCCACTGGAATGGGTTCCTCAAACCTGGCACAGTTTAGAACTTAAATGGTGGTACAAGTTTATCAAAACTCGTCAAAAAATGGTTTGAAATGTATGGTGTATCAATTTAACTGATAACATCAGACCTAAAAAATGATCTGTTCCGTCCTTTCTGTAGGCCAGCATCGCAGGGTATAGAACGACCATCACGTTGTAAAGGATCATGAAAATGGCCGAACACGTAAACGATTAGTGTATAATACCGTATGGTAAAAACCGTTCCATTTCCTGCAACTTCACAGAATCAGTAATTAAAATTAGCAGGAATTATTTAAAGAAAACAATGGAAGTTTTCAAGAATGGTGTTCAGTATACATTATTTTAGGTTGCAAATAGTTTAAAAAAAAAAACAATATCCAGTGAACGTTCACACATGAATTAACATACAGCTTGAATCAAAAAACTAATATCCAGTGAACGTTCACACATGAATTAACATACAGCTTGAATCAAAAAACTAATATCCAGTGAACGTTCACACACGAATTAATATGTTTCCCTTTTAATTTCATCACAGTCCATCCAACAGGTGTTGCATATTCTTTTATCCAACCTGAAACAACACAAACCAGCCAGTAGGAGTAACCACTTAAAACTCGCCGTCAATGTTCATTAACCTTCAAAACAACCACAACAGGTTCTTCAATTCCATCATTACAAAACTTTTCAAATGCATAGTTACGGTTCTATTTGAGGAAGTCCATAAGGTTTTTTTTAAAATTATTTGTGTGCCAAATCAAGTATAAAAGATATGAATACTTATTTATTCGATAAATGAGCCTGCAGCACAAACAAATAAAACCAAAGACAATTTTGCACTTTTGTTGAGATTTCAAATAATGACTTCCAAATAATTTCACAACTTAATTAGTTTTTATTTTGATCTTTACAGTTATAGTCTGTTGCTGTTTTATACGGTCTTTTCCTGTTTCATCAGGTTTTTCAGTGCTAACATTAATGACTTCCGAAAGCTGAAATAAATTCACAACTTAGTTGTTTTTTTTATTCTGATTCTTAGTTTGGTGGACATTCAAAATGGAATCAAAGACGCAAAACTATGAAACTTCAGCTGATGATTTTCGTTTCAGCACGTTTTTAAAACTATACACGTGATTTCTAACCACGACTTGTGCATTAGGTTGTCAACCTTTACCAACTGTTAGATTGCTGCTCAACGGTAACAATCATTTCCGCCACTTTAAGCACCAATATCAACAATGGTTAGCTACAATATCCTTATTAGCTGTTACTTTATATTCTTGTACTTGTCTGATACATCTATAACATGTAGAATCTGCCAATTTATTAACAATGCTCTCACATTAATTCATTTTCTCTCCACCAGTCTCTTATGGTAGGTGTCTCAGAAATATTGAACCGAAATAGAATATCAGGGGAATTTACCCAACAATGATAAAAATATGCTCTACTTTTTCAGTGAAATAGACCAGGTTAAGATAATAAAAAAAGTCACTGATAAAGTTTCACAGTTGTTTTCTTTCCATCCCAGAAAGCAACTGTAATCTAGAACTAAGTTCTTGAAATTCCTAGAAACCCTTACGTATTGACTTTTTCACGAAAAATCTCAAATAAAATTTAAAAAATACTGAAGAAATTAATTTCCACTAAATATATACATATTTACACACATCTATTGAAACATTGCCAGCCTTGTCAAATCTATTACAATCTGGAATGTTAAAAATACTCGTTTTACTTTCTTCAAAAAAGGATGACTCCTGGTACCGCCAGGTTATAATCAATACTGTTGGCAGACAATGTCTGTTACAGGGATAGCTTCGTGATTTAAACCACATATTTTCTGTAACAAAGTAAATTCTATTATCTATATAGATGTTCCTCTACTTTATACATAAAGAACAACTATACAGTCAGAAATAAGTTAATGTTTCTAATCACCAGCTAACAAACAATTCTCAGAGAGAAGGGGCATTTGGCCAGACAACGTCAGAATAATTTTTCCACAAACAAGTGTTTCACTGTAACGAAACTTCTGAAAATTTAGATGAAACAATGTTAAATCATAAACAATAGATTGGAATTAATTCTAGAGTAATTCTGAAGCTAATATTAAAAATAATTTTATCCATTGAAGCAGGATTACAGTAAAAACATAAGGAAAAAAATACAGGCTGAAATAAACAGAAATAAAATAGTACATCTCTCAATTCAATGACATAATTACAAAAAAATACATCATTTCCTAGTAAGAGCCACTAGGACAAGATAACAAGAACACTTATAACTTAAATACTAATTATTTATGGATTTTAAACTTTAATACCTTTTTTCTTTTATAAAATGTATATTTAAAACACCTTGATATGCCAATCCTAGCTCTCATAAATGACTAGTTTTTAAGAATTAAGAAGTTTTTTAATCTTTAAAAGCCATTTATGACATGCACATACCTTGCCAATTTAGTAAAGTTCTAGCATTGAAAATAATTTTAAAAAAGCATAAAATTATACAGTTTTATTTCTATTTAAGCACAAGGTTTAAGCTCCTTAAGCCAGAGACAGGATGCATGTTGCTAAGTACATCTGTTTTATTTAAAGGCTACACTTTCACTACTGTTTCCACATCAAAAAAAGGACAAGCCAGATTTTGGAGTGCTTCACCTGGTGGTGAGTGTTAGCTGAAACACCAAGTAACCTTACAAGTATACACCATTTCTCTTAAAGCCACTCTGCTATACATACTTTCAACAGACAAACTTTGCTTTTATATAAGAATCCTGAAAACTGAACTGATTGAATTTAATTATTTTTAAACCATATTTTCTAATTCTTGAGAAAGAAACACCTTCAGTGATACTGTGTACAAGTAAACAAAGAGGTATGTGAAACGAAACCAATATTTAGAACTATAAGTTCTACAATTACAAGACTTCCAACTGCACATCAAAGAATAATAGGGCTAATTTGAAGGAATAACAGTAAAATATCAGGGTATACTTTTATTTGGTAGAATGGCAATCAATAAACATTAAGTAATTACGGAAAATTCTGGATTTTCAATTTTAAAAAAATGGAATTGAGAGAAGTATAAAAATGGGGTGTTTGATTTCACCACAGAAATGATAACATTACGGAATAAAAATCCTTTTTGAAGAAAAAGATTACAAGAGAAAGCCACATATTGACATTCTTTAAATTTTCACACAAGTTTTCGGCAGCATGCTATAACCTTCTTCTAACTCCAACAAATAAAGATGTGAAACTTAACTGGTTTCCATGGTGAAGATTCTAAAGAAGAGTGTGATATATTTACATTGTTCACCAACAACAGTATACAAAACAATACTTTGAACCACATTCCACTTCATATGTGGCACACAGTTAAAAACTTATAGTTCAATAAATATAAAAAAAAAAATATCATAAAATTATGTATACATCAAATCTGCTTATAGCAAATTATTCACAAAGGATAAAAGTCTCTATTCTCCCAATCTTTCCTATCATTACAGTTTCTTCATGGTGTTTCAAAATGTGGTTCTTGATATTTGTTCCACACCATTCCCAGACATATCGGTGATAGTTGATTTTTTTTCAAAATTCTCAGATTTTGTTCATAAGCATTTTTTCTATCCTTGTTTTCATTAATTGTCTCACATCTACAACTTAGACAATGTACAATTCGTTTACTATTTTTGTACTGTGTGGTTTTTGCTAATGTAATGTTGTGCTACTTTTATTTTATATCTTCCAGTGGTGCAACATATTTGGTCAATGAATTAGGATAGCCATAATCTTTACTTGTGTGAAGTTTGTTGCTGAAACCTGCTTAGGATGACTGGCTTGTTGAATGAGGACTTTGTAATAACCACTGGCTTCAAATATTTCCTACAATCCTCTTCTTTTGCGAAGTTCACAGACTGTTGTGGACGACCGAGATGACTATGGTTCTTTGCTGGATTTGGCCATACTGTAAAAATAAAAACATGGCATATTCTCTTGTAAGCTTTTTCCCTCTGTGACTGCTTCCCATGTTACTAGTCTGAAGGACTTGTTTAAACAATAGGCTATCCGCACTATGCCCACCACATGTATCGATCCCTGAATGTTAGCATTGTAGACCCTAATGTTATTGAAAAGTCTGAAAGAAAATATGGAAATCATTTGTAGTTTTACTCTAGTCATTTTGAGTTTTGATTTAGCTATCAAACTTAATTTCAATGTACAGATACTACACACGTTGTATTTACAGTAGAATGATGATAATTTTATGAAGAGTCAAGTTAGCTGCCAAACCATTCTGCTCTGATGTCAACATGACCTTTCAGCTCTCTTGGCCACCTGATTATACAGAAAGTAAACAATAACCTGGGTTGGTCATATTTCATAATATACAAAGGTATTTTTGAAACCCATAATCTAAAAAATGTACAACCTTCATTGGAAGAATGAAAACAAATAATACAAGTTATGACATTTATGTAAATAAACAACAAAACGTTTGACACACGTTTAAAACCTTTTTTTTTGGCAAATAATTAAAAAAATGTATATATAAAAAAAAAGTTTAAACAAAGGCATGACTTTGTAACAAAAACAATATCATGTCATTACACTATGGTACAAGATGAAAACAAAAATCTCTTTAGAATTAAATACATGATAATTATCATTATACCAAAACCTACAAGAACCCTAGCAATACTGTAATTGAAATATACAATGTTTTCACATGAAATCAGGATTTATTTATAGCTTAATGTATTATAATCCATTAACCCTTCCCGGGCCATTGACCACCTTTCAGGTATCAAGTGCACACCTGCATATCAAATTTCATAATTTAAGTGAAAAAAAATAATTTTAAGTTTTCAATAATATTTTAGAATTTATATCAAACAAGTTGAAACTGATTCTTTCTGGCCAACAACAAAGAAACTTCCAACTCTAAGAAGAAAGAGTATTTTCAATGTTTTTTTTTAAACTATGTCTCTCAAAACGTTTTCAAAATTTCACAGCATAAAAGATTATAGAAAATTAAATCAAATACAATAATTTTAAAGTTGGAACTAAAGACTATTTATATTCAAGAAGTTTTGTTAAATTTCAAGTAATTTAGTTAATTGATTCCTAACAGAAGTTGAAAAAGCTAAATATGTCAAACCCATAGCCTGGAAAGAGTTTAACTGATTATTCTGATGTGCTTCTTGTGAAAAATATAAATTTATGCAATACGTGAATAGAAATGTGTTCAAACAAATCCAAAACATCTTGTATTGTCATTAAACTTTTGAAATTTCCAATATTTATACAAAAACTGTCAAAACTCAGTTATAAGTGGTGAAAAACAAATCAAATAATGCATCACAACACAAGAGATGAGCTTCTGGTGAAACAGTAATTAGTGAGTTGATAACCTTCTTATGAACCAGACTAGTGTATCCACAGAAACAAACTTGCTACTGTAAGTATAACTTATATGATTATTATTAAATGAATGAGAAAAACCTAATACAATTCCATAAACAGTTTTAGAAAATTAAATACTTTTCTTGTAAAGATGCAAGCTTAGCTATCGACTGGTTTTTACCTAATTCACTGGTTTAAAACATTCTTTAAAATACAACGTATCTTCTTTTTTTACTGCTAAAGTGGTAAAAAATGAATGCTATAAAACTACCATCAATTTAAAAAGTTGTTCAATATGTCAGATAAAAAACATTTTTCACATAGGGCAGGCATTGGTTACAACAGTCGCATCCTTATCAAAGGAATGCTAGCTAAGAACCAGGAGGTTAAGCAATCATTATAACTTCAAACATAGTCAATTCTTTTTTAATATACTCACACACTGAAAACCAAATCAATAAATTAAGATATGTATAAAACGACTCGCAAGATGATCTAGAATATGAACTAAAAGTAATGCCTCAACTTCTTAAGCATTTGTTTCTGTTTGGGAAATGGTTAGAGCTTGTTTCTTTCTCGTTTTTAACAGGATATTTTATAAATGCAGAAAGTTCTTGAAATTACAGAACTCGTAAAGAGCAATATAACATTTTTGTCTGACTTACACAAGTAACAATCAAGTCAGGCACTACTTAATGTCCATCATACTGTCCAACAGTTTCAGTTCTCCACTGTACAGTATATTACAAGAAGCTTCAAATAAGAAGAGAGAACACAAGAGAAGAAAGGCGTTTCACCTTTCTGTTTGTTACTGTTACCAGAAGACTATCACCACACTGTAGTCTCTGTGTTTCCCCGAGAGTTTGGACAGGCAGTCGCTACTGTGATGTCAGATACACTCTCGGTCTCTGATGCAGAGGAGGAACCATGAGACAGGGCTGGGGAGCTGTACACGTCTGCGATTGGTGGAAGTGAGCCCTAAAAAAACAAATTTCTTTAGAAAACCAAACTAAAACAAATACATTCTAAATCACCTTAAAACTTCTAATTTTTAAAGGTTGGGTACTTTTGTGTAACATACATTGCAAAGCAGTGGTTTATAAAACTACATAAAAAATTTATTAAGTAATAGAACAGAACATGCAAAAATATTAGATACTTTAATCCAATGAAGTTTGACTTAATACTTTGACACTATAGACATGCAATTAGTAATTTGAATTCATAACAACTTGTAACATTCTAAAAAAAAACACCTGCAACAAATCCAGTGTCTATTAACTCCTACATTTCAGTTTCAGTCTCTGTGACTACAGGCTACACATACAAGCTAATTAATTACACTATCTGCATGCACATAAGAATTCCTGGAGTTATTTTGGTAATGTCACAGAAAAATATTTGTTTTTAAGGAAAGAAGAAAACGACAGTTCCACCTCAAGCTATAATGTTGAAAATAAGCCTAATCTCAGTTGTGCATACATATAACATTATCACATAGAAACTACTTAACAATGTTAACAACTTTCACTTTTAAGACATTTCCTAGTTATTCATATTCTTGAATCTAATTTATTTTCATTTTCCATTTAATTATTAACATTTTAATCCTTTCCGATCAGGTTACAGTGCACTACCATTCATATTCGTAAATATATATGAAATATAGACACTTCAATTCTCCCAACATAAAACGGAAGGACCACCAAACATTTTTGAAAATAAATTTATAAGTTTACTATTTCTAATACAAAATCATTACATCACATAGCTATGTTCTATGTCATTATGCTACATTGGCCCTACAAGCAAGGTTTCTCACACGCCTTTTCTAAGAACACAAGTTCTGTGACTCAAGATTCGTCACAATCATCAGTTTTGTTGTTAAATTATCCATTTAACAAAATAAGTAATTGTTCTATAAAAAAAAAGTAGTTTATGTGCAACACTTAGATCAATTTATACAGCCAGATTATTTCTTTTTTAATCTATTTAATTCCAATAAATATATATATTTTAGAACAGTAAGAATGCAGTCACAAGGTTAATGAGGTCATGTGCTAAGTTCACTTTGTGGAAAGAAGTTTTGAATAAGATATAATTAAAACTAATATAAATATAGAATTCATTTTATTTACAAAATTTACTTTTGAACTACTTTAAAAATATTACATACAGTTCCTCCAGTTTGGACTTTACCTAACAATGATCTCAGACCATGCTAGGACTATGTCCACAATAAGGCTCCATTACTTTGAAATTAACACTGGGAATTTTTGTAAAGTCAAAAGCATTACTTCAGCACAATAAAAAACAATAAAATTTATTTATTTTCTTTTTGTAACATACAACAAACTAAAATTATGGTATAATTAGATTATTTGAAAGCATGTGACCAAAGTGAGGCTTCTGAATCTACTAACTAAAAGTTAAAAAATCCATAAAAGTACTGAAGAGCAAATAAATTGTGAGAAAGAAAATAACTCCAACTTACAAAGAGCATGTTTAGCTTTATAAGTTTAAAAATCGCAAAACAAAAATGTGCAGCTAGTCGAATTTTAGTTTTCATAACAAATTCACTGTTTTCAAACTATCTGACTTAGAAACAACCAACAAACATGCAACAAAACTACTGTTCATAGCAACGATTTAAATGTTGACAATTTTTATCTGTGCAGGTGGGAAGTTTGAACAGACCAAAAATTACAACTGAAGGGCAAAGAACTGACGTTAGGGTTAGGAGTTTGGATTTTTGTTTATTTCTTTATCAAAAACAAATATGAATAAAGTTTATACCAAAATAAAAATCTTAATCTGAACATTTCAGTTACAGTTTATTCTGTAGGTGGGAAAATATCAGACAGAATTTCCTAAAACAACACAGGATACTGATTGACTACTACTACAGCACTATGAACTATTATACTTGATGGTCATAGTGACTTTACCTGTATTAGTGATGGAAAAGTTTGTGATTTTATAGTTGTCAGCATAAGTGCTGTATTTATCGGATAATACTAACTTCTTTGTAAGTTCCAAGTTTTTCTACCATTGGAGTAGAAAAGCAATAAACCACACCAAGTACCTCAATATAACAATAAGGATATAGCTGTGTAATAGATGGATCTTTGGTTCAATTTTCCATAAATACCAATTAACCAAATATACAAATTCTATACTCTGACCAGAAATAAAACTTCACTGGTTCCAATATATAATCAAACTCATATCTTTAATGCCTTTTATAGAAAACACTAACTTACTCGTTGCAGCTTTGACAATTGATTTTTCCCTCTGAACGTAATGGAAGCAGAGTCTATTCCACATATACTGTGGCGATGGCTGATGCCCAAGGTCTCCGAGGAATGTCCATCCTTCTCTTGGTCCAGATGGTGTGGAATGTCTGGGTTCGAAAGGCTGGACAAGAGGTCATTGGTTGTACAGTGGCTACTCGAGTATTCACTGGTGTTTTCCTCCTCGGACAGGTTGCCTTCGGAGCTTAGGGTCGATACAGACTGCCTGCTGCTTCGTTTATGTATTCTAACAAGACTGAGAAAGAAACCATAATTTGTTTCAATTTTTGAGATAGAAGTAAATGTGTTCTTTATAACTGCTTAAAGACGGAAATTTCAAAACGTTTTAACAACTGTGTACAGCAATTTATAGGATAATTCATAGAAGAGTATAATAGGTGATGGAGTGGACAATTTTTGCTGTTAGGGAAAGAAAAAACTTTATGTCAGTGATGACATATTAATAATTACTTATAAATAAGCCTCAACCTTGAAAAAAAATGCACATAAGAAGCCTAAACATAAAAAAGAAATGTGCCACATGTTACACAACAGCTGTTTCCTGTTAAAAAAAACAACAGAAGATGAAAAGAAATTTAGTCATACTAATACACAGTCTTAAGTGTTATTTTCTGAAGCACCAAAATGATGATAACATTTATCAGACACTTTTATAATGACAAGAAACTTTTTATTTTTTCAATCATTTCCCTATGAGGATTTATCAACAAAATTGAACTTTACAGAATAAAAGGATTTTTTTTTCGATCAGACTTAACATTGAACTGTTTCTTTGTTATATTTTACTAACACATAAATATGTATATATCATTAGAAAGTACACTTCAAAAATTTCCATTGTATAAGATTATTACTACAATCATTACAAAAACAAATGTTATTCACTCTATAAATCAAAACTAAATACATCATGTTACTAAACAAATATTTTCAGATATTCATTAAAAAATAAAGTAACACAAACGAATAACTTTTTATTTTTCAGAAATTGATTTACTAAAAACTGTAGCTTTAATTAGTGGTTCTTCTGAAAAGAGAAATACAGTTAAGTTTAATTACAAGATTAGCATACGAACAAATATTTACCCTTGACTTTTCAGTACACAATCATCACTGTCGTCAACTTCACCTTCTTCTTCCGAACTACTTTCATCGTGAATCTATAAAAACAACAAAAATATTTCATATGAATTAATTTATAAGTATCAAAGGTACAGAATTGTGTGGTTAATTTTTGAAACATTTACACGAGCAAGTTGTATCAAGATATTTGTTTATTGTAAAGATACCCTGTTAAAAGTTCTGGTTAAACTGTATCTTGATGTTTATTACTAAACTCTACTGTTATATAGAAAGGATTCAGATACATCTGATATAGACCACTTGATACTCTAACGGCAATCTGTTACACAGAAGAAGTTCGTGAAAAACTTTACTCTAACTTCTGACATTTGAAGCTGATTTGATGTGGATATATGTAGATTATATACACTAGCAGAAATACTTGCCCTCTG
>NW_013669131.1:71814-90349 GCF_000517525.1 Limulus polyphemus
AGAGAGTAGATTTTATTGAATTATCAATGAAAGTGTCTTGCTTTTCTGTTGCAACACTCATGAGATTTTCACTAAAGAAAAACAAACCTTTTTTTACGTTTGTTTTTTGATTGTTTTATATTTGAAACTTACTCCATTTTTTTTTGTAATTTTTATTGGTTAAATCTGAAACACATCATAGATACAAACTCTCGGGTTACTCTTATCAAATAATGGGATTTGACTATCACTCTTAAAATGCACCCATGGAAGAATGTTCTGTTGGAAAAAGAAGTAAACCATGGATTCTCAGATTCACATGTTGGCATGCTAACTACCCTAACCTCAAAAAGTTATATACCTAAGAAGCAACAACTTGATCAAGTCTGCAGCATCTTAAGTAATTTACACTAACACTTTTTCCAAATTTATGCATACGTACCATTTACTTATTTAGTTAAATATTTCATTACAACCTGATGAACAAAATATTACTGTATATGATAGAATTCTTGGCTCGTACGTAATATTTACAATAACTTGTATCAAACTATAAGGAAGAGAGTGAATGGCATTTTAAATTGTGCTGTTCACATTTTTTTTTTGTCTAGGTTTTTCAGTTGTAATATACAATACAAGCTGTGTTCTAGTTCAACTGAAGTAATAATGAACAAATGAAATGGAAAGCTAATTATCTATTCAGGGATCCCACACTTGGATAAAAATGGTTTTCCAGGACACTTCTTGAAACTTTACAGTCTCACATCACACCTCATATCTACCCAATCCTCACATCTTTTCACTCTTATTTAATCAATCACATTTTAATTAAGTTAGTTCTTGAATGAAATGATTAACTGTTATTAAATCAAATAATGAATTTAATAAGTTACGGTCTTTCATGACTTTTACAGAACATTTATGTTTTTCTCCATTTTCAATGACTATTACAGAACTTGAAATTAATCTAAGTTTTTTAGGTTTTCCAAGACACATGGGGACCCTGTTTTTTTGTTAATTCGCTTAACTTGCAGAAGTTACAATACCATTACTCATGTTGTTAATATGTATTCCAGTATGGTAAGATTATGATGCTTGAATTGCCCGACTTATGTACCACACTGTATACTTATCACAAATTTAAGTGCGTACATTCTGTCCACAATGTGATTCACACACGTGCAAAGTTGAGTTTGATCATGGGTACATTAGCCTTTGTATTTTTTAGATATAGCTTATACTGATCAGTAAAATATATATTTATATCAAAAATTGAAGATTTTTTCAAACTAAATATTAAGCAAACCAAACAAGAAGGAATACAGGGTAATATGGAGTGGCTATAAAGCAATACACTAATATGACATACTTGAGAATTGTGCTGTCTGGATAATTATACAGGACTGCTTTTTAACAAAGAGCTTACAATATCCTAACAGCATTAAAAACAATTAATAAAACGGGTTAAATTTGATCCTTTTCCAGTTAACCATTAAAAAACAGATGAACACAAAAGCACAATAAACATTTTTCCTTCATGGCAAAAATGGAAAGAAAACAAATCACAACTTTTGATATGAAGTTCTTTTTGTTTTTACCTGATGCATTTTGAACAGAACGAAAGCGACAATATGACCCTTACCTGCAATGTCTTTTGAGGACCAAGAGACCATGTGTGACCGCTAGTAGCCAGAACGGGTACTGAAACAGCAGTGGGTGACTCATCACTGTCACTGATCATTCTTTTAAACCGCCTACTTGTCTTTGGACTGAGACCTTCCTGTACCGAGGGAAATGACTGTACCGAACCATTACCATTCAACTTGTTATTTGTTCTAGGCTTATTTTCATAATTAATTATCTCTTCTCTTTTGTTCATGTTATCATTATCTGAATTTTCAGGTGACCTTGAATATTTTTCGGGATTTTTTTGTGGATCTGAGGGCTCTAATGAGCCTTCTTGCTCCTCAATTGTAATTTTGTTACTTTCTGGAAAATTGTTCTTGCAACTGCAACATTCTGTATTACTAACTGAACACCTACATATTTTACAAATGGAATTACAGTTATTTTTATTGCTGTAAATTCCAGACTCAATAACACCATCTTTGGCTGGTTGAGTATCAAAGGCTAATGGCTTAGTTACACTGGGGCTGATCAAGTCATTCTCACTCAGGAACTCTCTCCCATCTGTTTGAACTTCACTATCTACCATGCCCTGTTGTTCCTTCCTTGGGCTAGTCTTGGGAGAAGAATTATAGCTCCCAGACCCTGCAAAATGGTATGTACCCGAACCACCATGACTACCGTTTCGACGATGACGAACCCGACGGATCCGAGCCTTAACTGAACAATGACCAGACGATGCCACAAAATTGGAGGTTACAGCATTAAGCTTCTGGGGGCTCTCAGGGCTGTAAACAAATCAAAATTAACATTTCTTTTTAATGAACACACTCTTGGAACATAAATAAAGCAGAGGTGGAAAAAACTGCAGTGGCTGGATCATGGAATACCAAAGATGGTTTATCCAATAACATTTAAAATTCTCACAAGATCAGAAAATTAAGAATTACTTTTAATATATAAACAAATATAATGGATAGGCCCTCTTTTAAATTTAACTAACTTTTCTGTAGATAATAATTTAAAGCATTACTTATCCAGTTTGCCTAATTTTGTTAAACTTTTATACATAGGCTCTCCTTTTACTATGTAAAATATTCTTCCTTTGTGTAACAACAATGTTTATGTATCATGGGGTTTGTAACAATAGGAATGACCACTTGCAAGTCACAATCTCGTACATGGATTAATGTTTAGAATACAACAGGCTTAATTTAACTCATAAGTTTATTACAAAACATGTATGCTTCCGATGAAGGTGTGAAGCCAAAATTTTGAACAAATAAAAAAACTGTGGTTCAAAGTCATTAATAATTTTAAACATAAATAATTAATAAAATCAAGTTCCCTAATGTAAAAGTTAATCTCATTTTTTTAATCAGATGCAAAATGGTAACTTTACCATATAGCTACCATTTTGGTTCTTAGAAGAGAATCAGTTAAATGATAATGTTAACTTTCATAAATATTCTGTAAAGTCTAGCTAAATTATTTCAAATTTAAAAATTGGCTTTTTATGAATGTTATTTTCTGACTCGCTGGTTGATGATACTGGGTCATAACGACTACTTTCAAGCTGGTCATCATCATCATTACCACCCAAATCTCATTAAAATTTCTGGAACGATTACTACTTATGTTCTAGATTATGTTTGTAAAAGCCAAGATCATTCAAACAAACCTCGTCTGTTCTGACGGCAATTTATAACTTCGTTTTTTGTTGAGTCTTTCATGTGCTTTCAGCAATGGCCTTACAATACGCTTCTTATGAGGCTTAATCCCAGAACACTGCTGAATCACTTGTTCCTGCCTATTAACATACATTATAGGATTCTAATGAGTACAGAAAAATATGAATAGTAGTAAAATTGTTTTGAAGGTCATAATAAAAAATATACATTCACTCAATTAGGCCAAGCTTTAGTTTAAATGCATCAAATTATACAGAAGCTGTTCAACCCTTTTCTGTCTGGTTGAGCATCGCAGATATCCCAGGAATTATTTGTTCTCACAGTGAAAATATTTAACAAAACTGTATAACATTTAGTATAAACTTTCTAATTAGTTGCTTTAAAAAACCATAACTTTATCTATTTTTTTTATATATCTTTTAATCGAGGTTTTGAAATTCCAATTTTTGTTGTGAGGGACACAGTTTTGAAAAAAACAACAAAAAAAAACATGGATCCTTTCAGCTAAATTATTTTCTTTCAGTCTTTATCATAAGGTTCCATCTTATACATCCAGTAAGTTTCAACTTGTTTCATATTCTTTAATATAATTCTTTTGATACTTTATTTTTGCCAGTTGAAGCAGTCCCACTTCCAGCTATAAATAATAAAAATATGTTAAAAACTGACAAAGATTTATTAGTGGCCTAGGGCCTTACTTTTCAAATTGTGTCACTGTTAACTTTATCAGGTTAGGTTTGCAAAAATTATGCTGGGTCAAAATGAACTTAACATCTAATAAGTATAGTTTGTTTTCAATAAGCAAGTTATTCAACTTGTATTTAACAATAATATTCAATAAAAAAGGATCTAAGTCATCAGAGTAGTTTGCTCTAACTAAGCTCACCTGATTACCGTCATGGAAAAACATTCCGGAGCTTTGAAACAAATATCATTTAACATGAAACCAATTTTAGGGACAAAAATAATGTCAAAAGAAAGTATAGAAAACTTATTAGATCTGTTACTTGTTCCAAAGTGTTAAAAATTCAAATAAGAATACTTTGTTCATCACTACAAGAGCTCCAGACAGTCAATATGTGGACAGAGTGAAAGTTACTGCTGGAATCACTTTATTTGATCTATATTGATATTGAAATATTAGAGTTTTATATATTCCACTTCTTTTAACCATTGGCTCTAGCTATTTTCAAAACTGAGCATCATTAGTAATTCTTCAGACCACACGCTGCGGCACGATAAAAGGATGGGAATGAAGAATATACTTGTAAAACCATCGACAGACGAAGAAAATCATAAGAAAACCAAGATATGATTTATATTTCCATGGGATGATAGTTTCTCAGCAACCATAAAACTATACCATGAAAAGTAGACTGAAAAATTCTAAAAAAAAAATCTATAAAACTAATGTTTACAGGCAAGACTTGTCAGAAGTGTGCAAAAATTAAAGTTGGATCTTTTTTTTCCCCTTTGTGAATTACATTAAATAAATGTTATATAATTATACAATATCAATTATAAAATACTTTGGAGTAAAACAATGTTCAAAAAATAAGAAATACAAACACAATTTTCTCCATAAATTTTGAAATTTGACATGCAGGTTTGCACCTGACATGTAAAAGTTGCACACAGATAATGATAAGGTTAAACGGATATGACATTGAATAAATTCAACATGCAAGGGAATAGACATTTCCACAGAATTTTCATTTTAAACATAAATAAACCTGTATGTTATATATATATATATATATATACAAAAAAAAATCAAATATTTTTAAGTACTTACTTCAAAAGGTCCTTTTCTCTTTGCTCTAGTTGCAATAAACAAGCAGCTAACTCCATATACAGATTATTGGCACGTTCTAATTTACGCTCATAATGCTCACGAATATCTTGGGCATGTCGTAATTCATCTCTTCTTCTTTGCACAAGGTCTTTCTCTACGTGAGAAATGTGATTTCCATCCTGTTTAATTTCATTCATGTACTGCTTTATTTCCTCTTTCCAAGAAGCCTGATAATAAGAAACAAAAGTTCAATGCAATGTGATGAATTATACCAAAACAAAAAAATTAGTTTACCAAAGAATTCACAAAAAGACTCATCAAAATGTAAAAAGCAAGTGCAAAGATAGAGAACTTTCTGAATATATAGAAATGTAAACATGCTACATTACTCAATTATATTTACACAAGAAATGAAAGAGCAATAGAAATCAGTAAGATAATTTCCTCAACATCTAGCAACAACAATAATAAAAATCACTCTTTCAACCATGACACAATACTTTCCCCTCAACATCTAGCAACAACAACAAGAAAATCACTCTTTCAACCATGACACAATACTTTCCCCTCAACATCTAGCAACAACAACAAGAAAATCACTCTTTCAACCATGACAAAATACTTTCCCCTCAACATCTAGCAAGAACAACAAGAAAATCACTCTTTCAACCATGACATAATACTTTCCCCTCAACATCTAGCAGCAACAACAAGAAAATCACTCTTTCAACCATGACACAATCATTTCTCCTTGACATCTAGCAACAACAACAAGAAAATCACTCTTTCAACCATGACACAATCATTTCTCCTTGACATCTAGTAACAATATTATTAAAATCAACTAGGATGTAATCCTTTCTAAGTCAGTTTTTAACACATATCATGTCACGGTCTCCTGGGATGTAAAAGCAATTGTAAATAGCAAACTAATCAAAGTAAATAATATTGCTCTACTGCTTTATTAGCAGCTCAAATCTGCACAGAGGATAACTGGAGTGTAAAAGCAACAGTAGGGTATGAGCCAGTTTAGTGCATTACTTCAGTAAAAGCATAAGTCAGTTAATGCTATATCCTGATGAAGACACAAGTTAATTAAATGCTCTATCTTGATGAAGATGCAAGCAGAAACATTGGTAGTTTTTTGTAGAGATTAGTTTTTAACTAAATTACTTACATACTCATGCATTACTGTAAAACTGATACTAATAAATGGTTATTTCAAACTTTACTAAATGGCCGATTATAAATTGACCTCTAATGCTGTAACGTTTTTTTTTCTAAAGGACACATTTATTTTACCAGGTGTAATAAGTAAACCGAAGTCAGTATACTAAATTATGCTTAAAGTGATTCTGTATTTTCCTTTTCTTTTTCACAACAACAAAAACTACCATTGTCATAAATTACAGTGTTAATTTTAAAATAGCTTTCAATGATTCAAAGAGCCTTAATCAAACAGCATAACTCTTGATTAGCCATTGTTGTTACTCATGCTCAAGATGTAAGCTACAAGTTTTTGTATAATGACAATAATAACATTTTAAATTTTCAAAAGAAATGTAATACTTCAACATGAATTATTGTGATTTTGAGTGTTCTTAATGTACACTGAAGAACCATTATCATACTTAAATAACCATACAAGAGTATACATCAAAATATAAAACTTAATATATTTTAGTTTCACTTATTTCATACATAATGGTTTCATTCAGAGAACACAACTATTGTAATTCAGGTGAACTCATCTTTGACAAAATATTGAGAAAAATGAGCTAAAATAAAATAAATTATATTTCCTGAAGCACAGTCATGCATATCTATTGAAGTATACAATGAATTGTAGTGATAAGTGTAGGAACTTAACAGTTACTGGCATTTACAATGAATATTGTTGACGTTATCCTCAACTTTACTGTGAGAAAATTGTGAAAAGATATAAAATAATTTTAGAGATAAAAAAACTAATCTTGAATTTGAGAATTAACTTATCACTACAATTATTAAATAATAAACAATGAAAATATAAACTTGTTTTAAAATTGGAATATTTAATGTCTCTACAGCAATGTAGTATTCATTAAAAATTGATTATGTTAATTTAAACAATGCTTTCATCACCTGGGTTTTAAAATATTTTTCTTTTGGTGTGCTCAAGATCTCCACTGCTGCTATATCCAGATGCATCAAGATGTGTCGAAACGAGGGCCGATTCCGAGGCTTGGCACTCCTGAAGCACAAAATTTGTTCTCTGTCAACATTCTAATACAGTTTTTTTTTTTAAGTCCAAGTACATATTAATTCAAATAACTGATAATTTCATTTAATCTCTGTTTAGTACCTAATATAAAACTCAAGCTTATTTCAAACATTTACAAAAAAAGTAAAAAAAAGAGACATGGGTTATGTATAATCTAATTCACAAAAGCAAAATAAAAAATAAAAGTCAATAAATAAATACGCTGCTCAAAATGTTTAATACAGTTAATATATAACACTGTAGTAACATTTTATCTGAAAACTGTACAGGTACAACAGTCATAATTCTAAGTTTTGGCTTTAATATTTTTCATGTTTAATTTGTTATACAACACAGTTTACACACAGCCAATACAGTACAAAACTGAAAGGTTTCCAAGAGTTATAAAAGAGTTACTTCAAGACCAAAAAATATTTAATTTTTACTTATAAATAAGACAAAATTATGAGTTTTTATGAGAATATCAGTGTATATTAAATCCTGGTTAAGTAGTTAGCACACAGGATCGTCTACAAAAGTTGTAATATTTTTAAAACGAGACCCAAAACTCGAGCACTTTCGAATAGCTGACTATTCTTCTTCAGGAAAATAAAGAAGAATAGTGTATATTAAAAAAAATGCCTTTGATTTGATTGCCATAAATCTTTCCCTTACCAACACTGCTTCATAAGCAGCATGAAGCCTTCCGGACAAGTTGTAGGAATAGGAAGACGAAGACTATTGTTGCCAACACCCCATATAACAGCCGAGGAATCAACATCTCTGTATGGTGTTTCGCAGGTCAATAATTCCCACATTACTACTCCAAAAGACCTAAAAACAAGTGTTGACAATTGTTTTGTAAAATGGAGTATGTTTCAATTTTTCTACACTTCCAAAAATGTATCTTTCGGATAGTTCTTAATAGTTTTTAGAAGATGGAGGTTAGGCCATATCTAGAATGATTTAGGATGTCTAATACCAACTTTTGTGGAAATTTATAATACTTATCAATATCATATGCCTGCTAAAGTCAAATATCAACAAAGTTTTTTTACACTTAAATAAAAATGCTGTTCATTTAAACAATGATGAATTTGAACAGTTTCAATAATTCAGGTTTTAAATACAAAAAATTTATACTTATAAACCCTGAAAGATATTCATATTACTAGTATTTGGGCCAAATTTGTTTTATCCCATTTAAACAAAACCAACACCAAAACTCATATGACTCTTCATATCCATTATTTAATGAGTTCTTTAAATAGATATCTGAATGGGTAATAAATGCCTAGGCAAGTTAAAAATGTGAAATATTTTATTACTGATGTCAGTAAAAATATAAAAAAAATTTTACTTGCTATTGTACAAGTGTTAAGTGTGTTTTGTTAGTTAAAACAAATTAACAGGTTTTTAGGAACTAATCCAAATTTACAAAATAAAATCTTCTACTCACTTTTTCCACTATAAAGTATTGGAACAGGCAACGTTTTTTAGTTAGTTGATTATAAAGTGAAGCATATTTCTGGCATGGAAATATGACAAAATAAAGCTAAAAACCTGAACATTCTAGTGGAAACAGAACCTTTTCAATATTACAAAAATAACTTAATTTGTTAAGACATTTTTATGAAAGGCATTACATTTTCTCATTATATTTCTTAAGTAAAAAGTAACAAAAGTTTACTATCCAACTCTACTTTAAATGCATCTCAAAGGACATTTTTAAAATTTAAAAATGAGAGAAAATTACTGACCATATATCCACCTTTTCTGAGCAGGGTTCATTACGAATAATTTCTGGAGCCATCCAAGCTACAGTACCAGCAAATGACATTCTTGTACTTATTTCATTCCACTGTCTACACGTTCCAAAATCTGATATCTTCAGGATTCCATTAAGGCTTATAAGGACACTAATGATGAAAAATGATCATTATTACTTTACTGACAACCAGATATATTATCAGTTTTTATCATAGTGATTAAAGATTATTACCAAATAAACAAAAAAGGACAGATCACCCACCCATGTTTAGATAAACCAATAAGATCTTGTGTGTTACAATTTGTCAAAACAATTACTAACACAATGATGTTCGTTAAATACCATCTGAAACAGTGAGAGACCTTACACACTCTTACAAACTTCACAGTGAGAGACCTTACACCTGGATTAGCCATCCTCATGTTGTGATTTTGTTGAAAATAATCCATAGCTGACTTTGAAAATAAGTTCTTCAACGTACTGAATAAAAATAAAACCTGATCTCTAAGTTGATGACTTATTTTATATTAGTAGTTCCATCAAGCAGGAGTTTTAAAAATAAATCAATTCAGAATCTCTCATTTTTGAAAAAGCGAAGTTTGTAAGAGTGTGTAAGGTCTCTCACTGTGAAGTTTGTAAGAGTTGTCCCCTCTTCTTCTTCATTACATCTTCATGAAATACTTTAAAAATAAATTATAATTATTACTTTTATTTTCCATGAACTTGTACAAGCTACTACTCTTTCTTTAAATACAAATTCTGTTTGAAACTACTCCAATCTCAAAACTATCTAAGCCACTATGCCACATCAATGCCTGATTGTTGTTCACATTGTAAAGAAAGTGGATTGACAACACCTTTAAGTATAATCTACATTAGTTATACGTAAACACAACAAACATCTAGAGCATGGAACTAACCTGCTATATATAATTGATTTGATTATTGTACTTTTGAAATGTGTTTCAGAAAAAAAAAAGGTTTTATCAATGAGCCTATATTATGTATCACAAAGTAATATTGTACTTAATAATCTGTGTTATTATTCCACATTCACATGAAATCATGTTCTAAGGACATTTTTCAAAAGTTTCAATTCAAGAGTATTATTCACCGAACAGCATAAATAATTACAGCTTAAAAATTTCCTTCATTACACTACAACCAAGTCACTTATTATCATTCCAGATGTCTTCATGTGTGGGTCACACACACTGATTTCATGTTATGGTTTTGTACTTTCTTATTACTGGACACACTGACGAATAAATTATAGTGAAATCAGCTCCACAAAATGGGAAATGTTCAGATCTATAAAGAGTAAGTTTATTTATGCTCAACGATGCTAGATAATTTCTCCATTTCTTACATCAACAGTAACCATTTGAAAGTTTTTCTCTTGTTGGCTAGTACATCAGAAACTTCTAGTTTACAATTTTGTTTTTTTCCTTTTTTTCAAACAGGTTTTTAAGATACGAGTCCTCATTTAAATCAAGATCGATACATTTATTTCAAAATATTTCTATGGCTCATTCACAGTTTCCATGCCCACATTTATTGGGCAGAGCAGCTTTAAAATAATGATCGCTCTTGGATACCATGGATTTCAGTGTCAAAACAAAGAAATGTATATTAGTCTCCAACCACATTGTTTGGTTCTAAGATTTTTCATGACTTTTTAATGACAATATGAATCCTATAGACTTAGTGATTATTTAATTACAATTTTTTTAAATTGGGAATATAGTTTGAAAAAATCAAAATATCAAGAAAAAAACAACACAATAAGCAGGATAATAAACATGATGGTGGTTAACGTGTAATCACATACTTTGGGGACTTCAAATCTCGATGAATGATCCTATAAGAATGTAGATAGTTCATTCCAGATGCAATCTGTTTACCCCATTCAACCACTGTGGGTGGTGAAATCTCTTGGCCATTTTTCAACATGTCGTAAAGTTGCCCGTACGGACAGTATTCCATCACAATACAGTAACACGGAGCTTGTGTACAAACTCCTCTGCAGAAAAAGAAATACGAATAGTAAAGTTATGTAGTGATACTTCAGTATTCCATCACAATACAGTAACACGGAGCTTGTGTACAAACTCCTCTGCAGAAAAAGAAATACGAATAGTAAAGTTATGTAGTGATTTTATGTTGATTTATTTAAATCTTGTTTGATCACTTATAATCATCAGAGAAGTTTCTTTCTGTCAAAAATTTATAATATTGAATTTTAAAGAAAAAAGATAGCTATTTGAGTAACTTAATAATACAAACATTTTTATCCTAAGTAGAATGAAAATAAAGTCCAAGAAAATAAAAAACTGAAACCAAGAAATATTTAAAAATGTGACCTTGTTCACAATACAGGTGCTACAACTACATAAGCTACTACATCTTAAATTTTACAAGTTTCAATTTTCACTTCTTTGCTTACTAAGGAAAGACTTGTGCATGATTCATCAGCTATACTAACCTGTTCTTATGGTCTGACTCTGTCCACTGCCACTTTTTTTTTAATGGAAGTGCTAATCCTCAGAGTTTTTAACAACACAAATATGTCTAAGATGTACTGAGAAGTTGGAAATGTTTTTGAAGAAGTTAAAACTGAGACCAGAAAGGCTACAAACCATGACTCTGCTTACACCATGAGTTCCAATTTTCACAGAAACTGGCACCATTTTATGCTCCAAAATAAATGTTATTAACTATCTAGCTGTTGAAAGAAAGTACTCAAGAGTTTCCAGGTGTCTCTAACTACAGAATCTTCACTTTTCTCAAATACTGTGTTTTTGTTAATGTTTTGTATTAATCAGTAGCTAAGGTACAATTGACTGAAATATATTTTTTTATAATGTACACTTCAGATTACCTTTAAAAAACTAACCTTTTCAAGCTTATTGTACAACAGATTTTTAAAATCATAATGAGGATTTTAACTGAAACAGGTTTAGTATTTAAAAATGAAACAGCAATTTTATTAAGGTTTACGAACATTCACAAAACTAAGAAAGCAAAATACTTTGAAGAAAATCTAATAAGCCTGAAAATATAATCTAAAAAAGAAACAGAATTTAGGAAAAGTGATTTTCGTACATGCTGAAAACCAAAAGACCCAGAAAGATTATGATAAAGATTCTTAAAATATGCATTTCTATACTGAATCCAAACTAAAACTAATCTTGTTTGAACTTTAAAAGGTATATAACTTACTTGATTGACACAACATTGGGATGATTGAGTCTACGAAGGTGTTTAATATCTGTCTCTGACTTTTCACGTACTTTCTTTACAGCAACCATATCATTATTCAAACGACCTAGAAAAACAGCACCCTGTGCTCCACTACCCAGCCATTGCAAGTCCCTTATGTTCTCAAATGGAATTTCCCACTCATCTGTAAGAAAAAAAGAACAAGTATGCTATGATTGCAATTCACTTTTTATGTGATGTTTACATCTTTGCAATGATTTATTAATGTTACAGCCAAAAATATTGATAACAGTCAGGGTACCTAACTAATGAAACAATGCATTCTAATCTTTAGAAGTAGAAATGCAAGAAAGGCATATTTACCATGTTGTTCTGATTTTATGATGATTTTTTTTTTAAGATTTGAAAAATACAACTTGCATTATATTTGCACACTATGCTCTGAGCCAAGTTGACACGTTCAGTTGAAGCTGTTGTAAAATAGCACACATTTAGTTTAATTTTATGTACACAGGCATTGTCCGTTGGACTGAGCTCAAACTCAAGAATTAACAATTACAATAATGTAAAATGTTTTTGTGGATTACCATATCATAACATAAATCTGGAATTTTGGATTACAACAAACTATCAGAGATTTACTGGATCAGAAAATTGTATTATTGAGACCCCCCCTAATGGTGCATAAAGAAATGTTTATTTTTTCCATTCTTTGTTGAATTTGTCTTATCTGCTTTATAGTACTATCTTATTAATGCATCTACTGTGCATTTTATTATATTAAAAAAAACAAGTTTTTTGTTTTGGAAAAGTAAGGCCGCCTTAAATTTGGGTCAGTATGGTTATGCTGGTTATGCTCATTAGTAGGTTGATATTTTAGTTTCACTCGAAATAGATAGCCTGCTCTGACTGGAATTTAATCTATAATAATAAAAAAGGCATGTCTGTGGGTGCATGACCACCATAGCTTCAAGAGAAAAGAACCTAAAAACCTGAAATTTTGTACCCATACTAAGTGGACCCTGAGGGTGTACACCTGGGTATTATTATTACTTAACTGGCTTATTTATTAATTTCTTTAAATCATACCAACATTTACTACACTCACAAGATTACACGACAAACTGTAATGTAGGAAAAAAATGAAACAAAAAGGTTGTGATTAATTCAAATAAACCAAAAGAAGCTCCATACTGATATAGTCTTCTAGAATATATCAATCTAATAACCCAAGCAAAGCCAGATACTTTTGCTAGTATTACTATTAATTCTATTATTTCAGAACTATAAAAATGTGAGGAATATTTGGCACCATTAACTTAAGATATGAATTTATGACTAACCTTAACCTCTTAAACTGGATGAACTTCTTTAGGCATTATTGAGATTATGACCAAACTGTCAATAACAGCAAAAATTCCAAACTGATGACTCAATGCAATGTAATCATAAGTTTTTATTTTTTGATATTGTATCCTCCCAGACTGGTACATTAACACATGCATTCTTCTAGTTAGACCAGTACATTATTAATTAGGCTAACTTCTGATAAGTTCTGATCAATTTAAGTAGCTTGCTTTGATCTGATAATGGTATGTAGTATACTACATGTAGAATGACAAATAACTACTTGAAAATACATGCAAGTAAGATGGATTAATTTCTTACCTTTATTGTCACTGTTACCAGACTTTCCTAAAATGTTCCACACTGGTTTTAAACACCCTAGTAGACCATCAAACCATCCAGCAGATCGACTAGTTCTGTCACGAAATTCAATACAGCTGTCTTTTCCACTAGGCTGTGTTTGATCTTTTCCAGAACTTGTTAAGCTATGGCAACTAAGTGACCGAGGGGGACACTTGTTCTCTACACTGGGACTTAATACTTCTAGAGGTGATTTGGAATGTTGAATTTCCACACTCAGTTGAGTGAGTTCTTCTTGGATACACAGCATACTGTAGAAAAAAGGAAAGCTTTCACAATTCAGATCTCAAGAAAAAGTCAAAACTGTTTGTATTTTTTCTAGAAAACTTGGTACTAAACAGGGTTTATTTAAGCCTATTTTATTGTGCTACTTTACTGAACTTTAATTCCTATTGTAATTTAAAATATTTTAAAAACATTTACTTAAACAGTTACACACTATGCTACTAAAAATGGTGATTAGCTTGGAACATGAAAATTGGCCATTTTGGCTAAAGTATCCAAAATATTTTGATTACAGTCACAAAACTAAAAGATCATGAGTAAACACAGCTTATAATAAATCCGAGTTGTATTTTGGTTTATATTTCCTCATATTTAACCCTATTATTACAAACAGAGATCTAATACATTTCAAACATTTTTCTAAACTATTTATTTACCAAATTTCTTGTGGATCCACAACTCTATTGATTAAAGGGTTTAAGATTGAAGTTAATCCCACTAAATACTGCAGGGATCACTTATGTATCTTATACAGAAAATGAGTGACTTCACTTAGTTCATGGACAGTATAAAAAATACATCAGTAATCTGAGAACTGTCACTCAATTTATTTGGTCTGTTCTTTACAGTGAGTGTTGTAACAGTCAGAATCATAAACATACTCAACATGATGCAAAAGTGGATGATAAAAAATCAAACTATCAGGTAATTTGAGGGCTAAGTAAGATATAAAGCTGAGACACTATTCTCACAGTTTATAACCAGTCAATTACAAGAAAACCTGAGACAATAAAGTTAACCTTTCTCAAAATCATTTATACTATATGACATTTCTAGTTGGCAGAGTTTGACCATACGCCTTCAGTAAAATTTACAAAATAGTCAAATATTAATTTATAAACAGCTAAAACATGGACTACAAAATAAGGCAATAGCAAAACAGTTTTTTTTCAGAATGGTGTCTATCGTTAGAAAATGAAAGAAGGAAAGAAAACCTTACCAAAAGTAAATAGTTATAACTGTATAATGAACATCTAAAAAACTAGTTTTTTTAGAATATTAATATTTATTTAGTTTCCTAACTTTACATATTTTAATTAATGTATACATAAAACTTCACATTGTACTACCTAGCTCTCTAGCCACTCAATATATTAAACTCTTGTTCATAACTTTGAACTTTACTGGTAACAGTTTACACAGTTGACAATAACTAAGAAAGCACTTGTAAAAAAAAATCATTTTTGATTAAAATATAACAGTAGAACAGAAAATTAGTTAATACGTTAAGGCTCAACCACAAAATCCCTGAAAACATTATCAACTGTACCTGCATATAAAATTCATGTCCATTATAGTTACACTTAAGGTGTGTGATTTACTAATATTGCAACTATAGATTCTACACAATTTTTGATTCATTAATTATCACCATTATCTTTACTAATAATACAGTAATATTTAGAGCAATGGATTCAGTAATAACAATTATAACACAAGATAGGGTTAATATAAAAATAAGTATTCTAGGGTGATATATCATGCTATAATACTGTGGGTTTTGTGAGTCCATAAAGCTTGTTTTTTATGCAAATAAGCACTGACCTGAAAAAGTTACTTCACTAACACATTCAAGGCCAACTATTGTTATTGCTGTAAGCTATATTTTTATGTTGTAATTTGTTAGATAGCAGATACAGTATGCTTAGAAAGTTTGCAAGATGTGAGATCATGATTTTTCTGTTATATTTGAACACAGATTATAAATAAAACAGAATCTGTGAAGTGTCGTTAGATTAGTTAGAGAATGAATTGAGAAATAGTCAAGAAGAGTCATTTTAAAAATACAGAAAATAAAACAGTCAGTGTGATAGTCATGACTATTACTTTATAAAAGTAAATTTATTGTTTTACATTAGTTAAAGTCACATTTGTAAAATAGGCTTACAGCAATTTATGGCAGTGTACAAGAGTTTAAATTTGAAGAAATGTTAAAGGAGAAAATAAGGAAACTTATTAGCATTATGTGAGCTGGACATTGAATTATTTTCACCAGATAATTTAAAAGAACTGGCCAATGAAAGAATTATGCAAATACGTTATAATCTCAAGTGAAGAATAAAAACATTCCTATAATTATGTGAATGGTAAGAAAGTTATCAAATTGACATAACATACCCTTTCTCAAAGTAATCCTCCTTGTCAGTACTGTTAGTAAGAAAACATCCACTTGTTGTTAATATTTTACTTATGAAACATTTTTACAAAATACAGGTCACATAGCTGACAGTCACAAATTAGATCAAAAAAATTTCAAACTCTGCTTTTCATCTAGTCATTATTGGAAATAATCAAAACATAATATTATGTAATTAGGTCACAAAACAAGTAAACCAGTTCAAGAAAACTACTTGTACAATTTTACAAATCAAACCAATTGAGTACCTCAGTCACTGTGGTGAAACAAGTTCTCCTTGACTCGTGTTTTTTGTACGACTTTATTACGTTATAGTGAAATGTTTTGTCACTGTTACATAATTTTAGAAACTGGTACTTTAATATTAATAAATGACAACCATGTGTATTCAGTCTACATTAACTTACAATTAGATCTTTCTTAACAAACATAAAGAGGCAATTTGAAAAACAAATTTACTCTCTGTAAATACAAGTCGCATGCATGAAGTTCAGTAAATATTTTTATTAAGAATCATATTTTAAATTTATTAAAGGGCCACCTTCATCCAAAGTATACGTGACCATAAATTTAAAAGAATTTATTTCATAGTAAATGCATACACAAATGTACTGTATACGCTAAACAAAAAGAAAAGTTCCGAGTGATGCTACACTCCATCTTTAAGTCTTTAAAAAAAAAAAGGGTTTAATAATCAAATTCTTTACCTCGTTCCAAAATCATCCTTGTCTGTACTACTAAACATAATACCAAGTGAAGCAGGTGATGAGTGACTCCCACCAATATCTTCACTAGGTGGACTTTCAGCTTTTATTGAACCCACCATGCTAGAAACTGGTGTGTGCATCTTGATGGTTAGTCCCAACGACCCCTTCAGATTCCTCCCCACTACATTGCTGGAGAAAAGAAAAAAAAAAACACACTTAAAATAGATTTACCACTGAACAGGTTCTCTTTCTACAGAATTAAAAGGTATACCTGCAATGGGAAGTGAAATAATGAAGATGTTTACATGATGAGGGCTCTCTCATTACATTATTTGTAGTAGGAAGCAAACAAAGGCTTGGACTACAACTTGTTAATCAGGTACTAACATTATACAGCTCATAGACAGTTTAGTTGCTGGTATCGAGGGACATTCTCTTTTTGGAAAGCATGTAGAAGTTAATGGTGTTGAAAACCATAACAAGAGATGCTTAATTAAAGACTAGAAAGAACTCCTTCAGAGACTTATTCCCTCGGTTTACATGCAGGAATGAGTTACTTTAAAAGGATCCAAAACTTAAATGAATGACTATCTGGGATATGCTTAAAAACATGAGCTGGTTAGACCTGTGGGATAGTTTTCTGGGTAATGGTGAAATATGTGCTAGAGATGGCCTCCACTTAAGCAGGTTAGGCAGTAAGGTGTTATAGTTAATTAATAGTGATAGACTTATCAAAATGGGGAAGGTGGAGTAGTTCTCCATGAGCTGTGGAGAAATGTTTTATTGAGATCACAGTTGTTACTAAAAAGGATTATGATGCCACAATTATGGAAAACTAATTTTAGATGGAACACCTTGGATCTAATAAAATCAAGTGGAAGGTTCGAGGTGTTTCTCGGAATGATTACAGTGATTCTAGCATATAGTCTGACAGTCAACTAATAAGGAAGGGAATATCAATTTACAGTTATTGTTAACCACTAATGAGGACTTGGTTACAAGGGTTAAATTGGGGGAACATTTGGGAAAATATCATTGCATAATTAAATTTGAAATTTTGTTTCACGTTAAGATCAGGAAAAATAATTTTAGTTTCTTATTTCCACAAAACCAATTTTGAGCCCATGAGACAAGATTTATTGTTAATGGATCAGGAATAAGTTAACAAGTGATTTGGAGAAGAAACAGGAAAGTTTATACAAAAATTAAGTACTTTTAATTAAAGGTCAACATATTCCTAAAAATAGAATAAAGGATAATGGGAATGATCATATATAATTTATTATTAAGGAAAAAATCAAGGATAAGTATCATAAGTTAAGAAGTTTATATATATATATATATATATATATATATATAATTAAAGTGGTACA
>NW_013669131.1:91275-95302 GCF_000517525.1 Limulus polyphemus
AAAACAGGAGGTTTTATTAATGGAGTCTATTAAAACTGGACGTTTATTACTAGTGGTGTGCCCCAGAGGTCAGTGCTTGGGCCTTTGTTCTTTCTTATTTACATTAATGATACTGATAGGAGTATAATCAGTGAAGTTCACTGATGACATTATCTGTTCAGTATTTCTAGCTACACTGAGGATGTTTAAGTGCTATAGAATAACTTGATAAATAGCTGGCAAATGGCTTTTACATACAAGTGTAAGGTAATGCATTTGATCTATCATAATTTGGAACAAGCATTTAATATAGATAGAAACCCACTGTGAAGAAAAGGATCTTAGCAAAGTAGTGGTTATATCACTCAAACCATGGTGGCAATGCTCTTTTATTAGTAGTAAAGCTAATAAAGCTTTAGAATGTATTTTTGCCATAATTATTATAAATAAGTCTATCCAAACTTCTAGTTAGGCATCACTTACAATTATGTACAGTTTTAATCTCCTTATCTAAGAAAAGATAGACTTACTGGACAGGGTTCTGATGAGAGCTTTTAGGATGATTCTAATGATGGAATGGTTATCTTGTGGGGACAGATTAAGATCTATACTGATAAGTAGGTTGATTTTTAGTTTTGCTCTAAGTATAAAACTTGCTATGATTGAAAGTTAATATTAATTATGATCCCATTATAGAAAAGATGGGTAGAATGTGATATTATTAAATTTTACAAGATTATCCAAGGACTGATAGAGTAATGGCCTCTGATATATTATTTGTTGTATCTTGGAAACAAAAGAATCAGAAGAAATAAGGTGAAAATTTCAAAAAGACAGGCTAAGCTCATTAAGACAGTATTATTTTTCTAACAGGGTAATTAGCCTAATGGAATTAGTTGCCACAGCAGTTTTGGAGGTCAGTAGAGCTTACAGATTTATAAAACACTGTCTTGTTAGAATTATTCCTCAGTTGTTGTTTTTTATCTTGACAAGACCTTACTTATTTAATATAAGAAAACTAACATTTTGTACATTTATAAGTTTTTTTACTTCCATTAACCAATCATAAGTTATCTGATTTTATACGAAGTTGTTTGCCTGTACAATCATGGACACACACAGAAATATATTCAACGGGGGGTGGGGCAAAACATGTATGTAGGGGATCAACTTTTACAGTGTAAGTCAACAGACTAAAATAATATGTTATGTGTGCTTAAATGCAAAAACAAATTTACAGTTTTAATAAAAATTACTAAAAATATATAGCTTAACTACGATGCTAAGTTTACGTCATAATACGTGCAATTTTGTGTTAAATGTAAGGAGGAAAAGTGCCTCCTCTTGCCCCTTCCTGCAGGCGCCCACGTGTACAATTTTCAATTGTTGGTTTAAAATCAACAGTATTTTTTACTTTTAGTTAAAAAAACAGCTTTTAACTGCCACTGTGATTTCAAGTATTGAATAGAAATAAACAAATTTCAGACGCATGGCACAATTAAAAAAAATAACAGAATGAATATACATAGTTTCCTACGTATATTTTACAGTACGCAAGTTAAACATTTATAATGACGTTACAGTTAAGCTTACATTTGGCTAAGGCACTACCTTACCGTTCTTAGCCTTAGGCCGTTCCGTAAGTAATTTCTTATTATTTTTCTATCAAATAAGCTTGTAGTTGTACCATGATTAAATCATGTTTAAACTTAAGCTTACCATTTGGACTTCTCAGAAACTCCGTTTTATTTCATCTGAGTACAGAATGTAATGAAGGAGCATGAAATTACACGAAAACGAGAGATTTGGGATGTAATCTCTTGAATCGGGTAGCTTATTTTGTTCAATACGAGGCTTAAGTTAGACACAATATATTGCATATAATCTAGTTCCTTCACGCTCTTGGGACTCTGACACAGCGCATTGTTGACATAACATCCTTAGTTTTTTATTCCATGATCGATGATCTGACGGCAACAAAAAGAAACTTTCGCATGCAATGAATCAAGTACAAATGAAACAAACGGCACTGTACAGTAATTCCAAATATTAGCCTTACCCTAAAGGTTTAAAATACTAACAAACCCGATGTTACTCACAATCACAATGTTACGGTTAGTATTTAGGGAGGGCAGCACATTACGAAACCACTATATAGACGAGAGGATACTCTCTGCAAAGAAGGTGGCGTAAACCTATACTTCTGCGAAAAATCAATAACTCTGCCATGTTCTAGCACGAGCTATTAGTTACATCCGCAATACCCTCTTAAATGCATATACAAACGCGCGCTCATTTCATTGTCCTTCTGCACGATCCAGTGCGCATAAGTAATTATGCACGTGATTGTACACTTGAGTCCTTTTATTCTCTGACGTCAGATGTATGTGATCAAACATATTACCCGCTCCAAAAAGCTAAAGAAACAGCTGGATAAAATCAACAACTGTTATCACTGGAATCGCCATCTCTCTACAAGCAATACGTACATATGGAAATATAACTTATAAATCTAAAAATACTTTAATGGTGTGGTATAGAGTTTACTGGGATTGTGAGTGTGTGTAATAATATAGTAAAACATTAAACATCTCATGTTTATGCTATTTTTTCATATAAACTGACGATGGTAACGCTATACTTACAAATGACGTATTCTATAGTTTTCATTTGTGATACTTTTCGTCTTGCATTAATCCGCAATACAAATCATGAACTGAGTGGAATACTTAAAACTTAAGTATATTCTTTTTCTATTGTTAAATTCCTCACTTATCCAATAAGGTTACTAACAACGAACTTTCACAATTAGGCAGTAAAAATGTACCGTTCCGAACTGTTCATTATCATCTATCCACACTAACACTGAAAATCTTTAACAGTTTGTTTTCCAGTGTTCTGAAGAAATACTCTATTACTGAGCATGTGCCTTACTCTATTGTCAGAAAACAACACTAACTGCTTTCAATTCTATATCACCGAAACCATCATCTCAGCGTTTGTCTCATATGATTGTGGGGTCCGCTTTGCGAGTCCTCTGTTTCTGATCCACAGAATCGTCTTCTTCACCACCGCACGTACCCACGTCTAAAAAAAAAAAAACATCTGTGTTGTTTTTGTTCTTTGCCCTCGACTTATCTGTCTATCATTAAAATATAAACAAAAGTTTGATAACCAATCAGTGCAATCGCCGATTTGAAAGCATAAAACAGCTGGGATTGTCCTCTGTAGAAAGGAGCATGCACAAGGCAGGTGTCTCCACAACAACAATTGTACCTGTGTGTATATATACGAGTTTCCTTAGAAAAATTACAAGGTTGATAAACGAACACATGACAGTTACAGTCACGAAAAAATATTGGAGGAAAAACAGAGTTTGCGTTGATTTCACAGAAGCTGCATAAAGTTAAAGGAGGCAACTGTAGCAAACAAGTTTCCGAAGAGGTCCGCTCTGAACATTAATTCAATTTTCTACATGTTGCGGGAAAGCCAAGTACCTGGCGGTGACTGTCTATCGGCTAATTTGTCTCCAAAACTTTCTATTAAAATGTACAGCTGCATTATACATAATTGTTGTATAAACCGAAAACTAGAATAATGAGCTTTTAACGTTTTAACGTAAAGTTTTAGAAGTTATTCGAATAAAAACTGCATAAATTATGACAATTATGCTATAATAAAGAGAAAGAAAGAAAGGAAAACGGGCGTTATATTACAATACATGAAATATGCTAACACAAAACATACTAACTGACGTGTCTCAGTGGTTAAGTTCAATTACTGACGTTGTTCGTTTCCTCCACGCCCCTTTAGTTCTAGTGTCATTCAGTCTATCAAGAACCACTAAACGGTTCAAAGTCCAACAAAGATCACTTCACAGAGCGGAAAACATATCTGGCTAAGAAGTAAAGACGTTCTTGATAACGAAAACTGTTTATTAGTTATTTCGTTACATGCAAACACATCTTATTGCAATGAGAATATTGGAACATTTTATTTTCATACGTTCGTATGTTTGTTTGTTTTGAATTTTCGCGCAAAGCTACAC
>NW_013669131.1:95764-100654 GCF_000517525.1 Limulus polyphemus
GTTTACTTTTAGATGTCTCTGTCCACACAATCCCTATATTTGTAAGTAAAACGAAAACAAAACCTAAACACCAGACGTAGCATTAACTACCAGGTCTGTTGATAACGACAACAACATGTTTTCATAAATCTAAGAGCCTGTTTCTTTCAAAGCGTCCATGCAATTTCAAGATGGGTGTGTTTTCAAAACCCTTGATTATTCACTTCGAAATATATACACATAATAACAATGTTTTATTTAGCAATTTATCCATTAGGTGGCGACTACAATTTACCAGACTTGTAAAAAAAAAAACTTAATTTGTTACCATGCAACTGTTATCTATCTACTCTGATAATAAACGCGAAATAGCGTCATAAATGCTCACCAAATATATTCATTGTAGGGAATATGATCGTTTGATGTTATATTTAAAATATGTTACCCACTTTCTGGATAAAGGCTGCTTCAGACATTCCTAGCTCATGCATTTACAAGTCCAAATTCTGTACATATAAACGATATAGCATATCGGCTCTACAGGGGATCACACCCCTAAAGAGACTTTGTAAGACTCAGTTTACAAAAAAAAAAAATGTTTATTTTACAGCAATGAATAAAACTGTCCTAACATTCAACTAGGCATCACATATAAAAATAAATAATATAATTCCTATACTTTATCGATTCTGCCTCCATAAACCACCGCTGAAGGAGGTTTCACAGATCGCCTCCCCCTGTCACTGCGATTTTGTTATTTCGTGCTGGGATTTAAAAAAAGAAAGAGCTTTTATTAGTGCTCAGTGCTATACTTAGCCAATTTCGAGAAATGGAGACCTTTGTTTGTCTGCAAAGCATTCTAATTGGAAACCAGAATTTTCGAAAACAAGCATTCTAATTGTGAAAATCTATAAAATACGAGTAATTTACATGGAAGGGAATTAGGTACGTGTCCTCTCTTACTATTCTATTAACTGGGGGACTGTTCCTCACACATTCCAGTAACAACATCATTGAGTCTTAGTTTGTTCCTGCATGTACTTTTCGTCTGCCATTTTTGAAATCAAGGTTACCTCTCCGATATACCAGATGTGATGCTTCGTCCACTATTTTTGAAATCAAGGTTACCTCTCCGATATACCAGATGTGATGCTTCATTCACCATTTTTGAAATCAAGGTTACCTCTCCGATATACCAGATGTGATGTTTCGTCCACCATTTTTGAAATCAAGGTTACCTCCCCGATATACCAGGTGTGATGCTTCGTCCACTATTTTTGGAACCAAATTTACCTCTCCGATATACCAGATGTGATGCTTCGTCCACTATTTTTGGAACCAAATTTACCTCTCCGATATACCAGATGTGATGCTTCGTCCACTATTTTTGGAACCAAAGTTACCTCTCCGATATACCAGGTGTGATGCTTCGTCCACTATTTTTGGACTCAAATTTACCTCTCCGATATACCAGATGCGATGCTTCGTCCACTATTTTTGGACTCAAATTTGGAACCACGTAGATACATGGTATCTTCCTGTAAAATGTTACCAAAACCAGTAGGACCAGTAGACTACAGTATTTAAAAACAAAAACAAAACTTGCTAGCATAAAGGCGAAAATTTGAAGTTTTAGCAAGATATATACGTGTTATATTTTGAGAGTGATGTTCGTCCGTAAGAAAATTCAATATATAGATGTTAATCACTCAACACTATTCCAGAACATAAAGAATACACGTACACGTGATAATTGAATAATTATGAGATGTACAATAGATACAGCATTCCAAAGAACATGTTCCTATTTTTTTTTTTCGATCCCTCAAAGATCAAAAGAGTGAGTGACCAATACCTCGTGAACGAAAGTACAAATCCTACATATCCACTAGAGTCGCTGAGGAAATGTTAGTTCGGGAAAACCCAGCTAGGTCATATGACGTATTGAATGACGTACATTAGATCGATAGTAGCATCTTCATACAGTTCGGATCCTTATGGTTAACCGATCCAAAGAGCTTGTCACGAAAACGCGCACAAACACTATGTACACAAAGGTTTAGTGATAATACACAATCACAAGTTCTAATTGTCATAAAGTTCACGACACGCAAATTCCTCAAATGTAAAGTGCAAACAAGAAGAAACACCGATTATCAAAGAACTTGTGGGAGACGCGTTATGTATAGTCTAAACATGATTAATTACATATATTAACAAGCTATGTTTTCGTTCTTTTATAACCTTGACTACAGTTGACGAAGATTTCAAAGGTTTTGTAAAAAAAAAAAAAGATAATAAGGCAGTGTTTTAACCCATTAACCTCGAATCTCCCTCCTCTCTTTCGCCAACGGTCTACTAATTGATAACCTTTGACGACTCCTGGAAAGCAACAATTCAGAAACAATAAAAACAACAAGGCCTACTGAGATAAAGAAAGCTTTCTTTATTCAGTTACTCTTAACCTTTATATAATTTACTGTTGTGATGGTTTCTGTCGTTGAGTTGGTTCCTATGGATCAATGGATATAAGGGATAATAGAAAGTCCAGTCTCAGCGAAACTAAGTTTACCAAAACCTGAATTCACAAGTAAACTACACCTAACAAAAATTGCGCTTTCTTGCTAATATTCACAGCATTTAACCAATGACTAAATGGTTGACAGTAAGAGACAAACTGACTAAATAACTCTCTTTGTTTATGGCTCAAATTGTTTCCTAAACTTTGAACAAATGTTTTCTTTTGTCTATCCATGTACAGAGAATTCAGTATCAAAAATGTCTGTTTTATAATATGTTGCAACAGTACAGGAAGGTCCAAAATTTAGTTGCCCAACATTTAACTCTTTTCTAAATGCAGAAAACCTTTGGTTTGTAGCACCAAAACTCGTCGGTCATATGTCAGTTCGTGTACTATCAATGATGATGTTTACATATGCTCGTACGTTAATTTGAAACGGGTGAAAATTTAAAAACACAGTTCGCCATTCTGTGGCAGCTAACCGTGTTTTAACAGCTTCCGTTGAATCACGTGGAAAACATACAGTTGTGGAATAAGCATGATCTTAGCAGATTGGTCATCAATTCCTTCAAAGGGTCGTATTTATTAAATAATGATGTAGCAGTGTTCTCTGTAGGCTTGTTACCTAATTAAGTCAGCACAAATTAAACCATGCTAATGCTGGAATGTTCGTCTCGTATAAAACATTGTAACGAGGCTATTAAATAGAGTGGAAACACGAAGCGTGAATTTAATATCGTTTTACCTCACATTCTGTTGTTCAAAACGTTGGACGCACACCATCAATGCAAGCCAATCAGTTCAGGCACAAATCTGGTTGTTATCAATGTCGGTCACTGTTGTTGCACAAACTTATTTAACACATGGAAAGTCGTATATGTATTCTACCAAAAGGTAAGCCCCTGGTGTGGTGGTTCAGCCCGTTTGATGGCTTATAAGGTTAAAAACCGGGTTTCGATACCCGTGGTGGGCGCAGCACAGATAAGCCCATTGTGTAATTTTGTATTTAACAACTGAAATCTCTCCGAAATCCGCATCGTAATTTGTTCGTTGTTAAGCACAAAGCTATACAGTGGGCTATCTACGCTGTGCCCACCACAGGTATCGAAACTCGGTTATTGGCATTGTAAGCCTCGAGTTTGACCGTTGAGCTTCTGGTGAGCCCAAAAAGTAATTCACCAACGAATTATATAAGGAAAAAAAATGAGCACCAAAACCACATAATATATTTTTTTCAGTAACAGAACACTTGCAATAAAAAGCTCAAATTATAAATACGTTTTAAGGCATAACGATGCTTACCCCGAACATGTAGCCTCGAATAGAAGACCCTAGGAACTGTGTATTATAAAACCAAGATGTATGTTTATTTAATCTGTAATTTGGGATTGCTTATTAAGTTTTTCAATCTAAGTACAACGCAGCGTGTTCTAAATAACTGTTAAAACCTGGAAATACGGCAGTTCAGAATCAAGTCTGATATTAAAATGGTGCTTTCTACGGTTATCATTACATCTAGTTAATTCTCTGGAAACAACGATATAGTCTAACCATTTTCACTATAATGCAAATTTCTTTCGGTAATATTTTTGTCCTTCACTCTAATTCTCGATTTTCTTCATAATTGTTTATTTTATCTGTCGCTTTCAGAATGCATAGCTCCACCTGATGGTAGTCTGTTGTTCTCATTTAACACATGGCTTCTTACGATTTTTCCACATGTTGGAAAAAACAACGTGATTTCTAGGTTATGCTTCAACTGTTACAAGCCTCTTGTTATGGTAAACAAGAGGCCACATGTAATGAGTAGTTTTAACAATTGCTACATATATATTATACGTAACAATTAACAGTAACAATCAGAGGAAGCTCATTCCTGCCACTGCATTGTTCAATCTGACAACAAACATTATATGAACAGTAACAATCAGTGGAAGCTCACCCCTGCCACTACATTGTTCAATCTGACAACAAACATTATATGAACTGTAACAATCAGAGGAAGCTCATTCCTGCCTCTACATTGTTCAATCTGACAACAAACGTTATATGAACAGTAACAATCAGAGGAAGCTCATTCCTGCCACTGCATCGTTCAATCTGAAAACAAACATTATATGAACAGTAACAATCAGAGGAAACTCATTCCTGCTACCACATTGTTCAATCTGACAACAAACATTACATGAACAGTAACAGTCAGAGGAAGCTCACCCATGCTACTACATTGTTCAATCTGACAACAAACATTATATGAACAATTACAATCAGTGGAAGCTCACCCCTGCTACTACATTGTTCAATCTGACAACAAACATTATATGAACAGTAACAATCAGTGGAAGCTCACTCCTGCCACTGCATTGTTCAATCTGACAACAAACATTATA
>NW_013669131.1:101612-110977 GCF_000517525.1 Limulus polyphemus
TTAAACCAAAAAAAAAAAAAAAAAAAAAACGTTATCAAACTTATCCTGTAATATTAATTTCATATTATTTTGTGACCATCCTGTTTAAATATCCATTCGGGGGTAAAATAATAATAATAAAAACTTTTGAAGAGATTTAGTTTTAAAGTTCGTTACATCCAGATCCACTTTTATTGAAAATAAAAACATATTGCCTCCTATACTTATTTATAACTTGATAAGCCATTGAAATCACAATTAAATATTGCATCAAAGAGGAATATTTCGAAGTTTCTAGTTTAATTACACAAATTACCCTCATAATATTAGGTGTTTTCTCTAATCCACGGAAACTATTTCCGCCCCCTGGTTGTGAAGTATTTCGAGCTACTATACAAGTTTGGTTTATCGAGAGAGTACTGACTCTTACCGACTATTATTTGACCATATATAAGGATATGACAGATATAGTGTGGTTGACATATTATAACATATTCTTCTTTGCTCTCATTCGTAAGTTCTCAGAATTATTAAGTGCTTTAAGCCTACTAAACCTGTACAGTATACAATATCAACACAACTAACACTTATATGGCGCTGTAAATAAATCAGTAAACACAATGAAACAATTTATGTTACTCAGTTGTTTTAACTACCCTTCACAGTGAAACAAAAATGCTAACTCAAAATTAGTCAAAACAAACGCTAAACCTAAAAAACCTCACGTGGGCTCTGTATGAGACGATGTTTAGGTTGAAACGATCCGTCGTATATAGGCTGCCTTATTATTATTTAATAATGTTTCTTTTTCTTCAACCATAAGTGTTTGATTAAAAAAGTAAACAAAATATTCCGTCATTTGACGTTTGTATTAGTCTCGTCACTCCACTGTCTCCATCTTTTTATTTTGTCAGACCGTTAATTTAATTTTCTTTTCCAATTTAAGTCAAACGTGACTAAAGATAATTATTATAATTAATTATATACAGGATCAGGAAATCAGTTTTACATTTCTTTTTCTGTAATGATACTAACAGAAATGTAAAAACGCATGCGCACTGTAAACAACAAAAGTAATTCATGCTCTAAACGCCAAACACGACTAAAATAAATGTCAACCCACGGCATGGGTCATAAGTCTAATTTATCTTACACACACAGTTTTATCTACCTGCTATTCACGTGCTATCAAGGTTACCAACAAATTGGTTCATGCAGCCATAGATGCATGTCCAGACATGATATCCGTTGTTCTGTGTCAGGAATACAGCTGCACATTGTGACATACTCAACAAGACAAAAATAGCTTTTAAACAAAGAGATACCACCAACTTCCGATCAAAGCAAAGTACTTAAAGAGGTCAAAACAAAAAACGATTAACCTCGTAAATGATATAGCTATTTTAACATACGTTTCTGTTTGTTGGTTAGTTTTATGGCAAAGCTAGTAATGCTTTCTGCTGCCATTTCTTCTTTTGAACATCCAGCTAGAAGGAAGGCACTCGATTAACTCTTGGGATACTCATTCCCAACGAAAAGTGCGATTGACCATAACATTTATAAAGCCCAATGGCTGAAAGGGCCAGCATTTTCTGCACCTAGTTTCAATCCCGCAACCCGCATGTAACACGTGAAGCGCTCTAACCACCGCTGTTATCGGTATTTTCGGCCGTAATTCCAATAATACCTCACGAAGGTTGGTAGGCTTAGTTAAGAGATTTAAAGTAGTTCTGTATACTAACAATGTAAAACAACCATCATAATAAAAATGTATAAATAAACATTGTATTCAATGCTGTTAACGAACAACAAAAAGTATTAGAATATAACTAACAAACAAAATTAATTTATTAAAACCGATTTATATGTGATTATATGTGTTATCTCATAATCGGTTGTTTTCTCGGTGCCATACAGATATTGGGAAAAGATGGAGCGTTTTAATCTAAAGTTACACGTCTAAGACCACATTGGTTTTAAAATAATATCAATTAATTTTGTAATGAAGGGGGGGGGGGGTAAATATAAACGATTTACACAAGATATATACAATTTACTCACCTACAAAGTTGTATCAAGTAGCTTATATTTTTTTCCTGTGACCCGTTTATTACAACAGCTACAGGTAATTACGCAGAAGATTGAAATACATCTGTGATTTTACTTTTTTTATGAAATGACAAAATACAACTAATAAATGAAAAGTTGCACGTTACACGACTTTCCTGTTCGCTGACGTGCAATCCACTACGTAAAAGCCTGAAGATCGTGCTACGGTACTTATGATATGCGAGATTCACGTGGGAAACAATCCAATCAACGTTGAGCACAGGTTAGAGCGTGTGCTGACTCATCACAGTTTAGGAATGCCGCGAAAAGCCCACCTTCGCAGCGACTCACTTATGGCGGGAAGCCACAAATTGTGTATCAAACATCGCTAGTACCACTGTTTATTAGTATCGGGTCTTCTGTGCAGTTAGGTAGTAGCATAAAAACTGGAGATGTTTAATAGGAATGAAACAACTGACTTAAAAAAAGTTAACTCCGACAATAATGGAACTAACTGTATCAACAGGGTAACTTATAGTGGAACTAAAAGTACCAACGTCAAAACATATAGAGTCGTCAACTTTTTGAAGGCCATAGATAGGCCTAAATAAAATTGTGTACCAGTTTAACATTGAATATTATTTATGATTTTACCAATAGGGTAACTTATAGTGGAACTAAATGTACCAACAGGGTAACTGGTTTAGATAACGACAACACGGAAAGTTCATCGGTTTATATATTTCATCATGCTGCACAATTAAAAGAAAAACAAATACGCTGCCACTCACAATTCACTAACATTTATACATATGCAAAACTGTGTTAAACTACCAGTAAAACCTTATTGCAGCATTAACGTAAATGTTTGCAGCAGACACTTCTGTCCTAGAATTATCCAGAGTTGTCTGAGAGAGAGGACGGAGATGGCATCTAAAATTCCTACATAAAAGAACTTTTCTGGTGGCCGCCTTTCCAGTAAAAACAACAAAACATCACAGAGTATACGTACACTTCGCTAGGGAAAGAGGAAGGGGGGGGGGTGGAAGTGTGACTGAACAAGTGCAACATTGTCAGTGATTCTAAAAACAGGTTTTGTATGAGACTACTTGTGTGGGACGACTACCGCAATGGGACGGTGAGTCATCTAGACCTCCCCTTTCCCTTCCCCACGGCTACAAACTAGTTTCCACTGTTATGGGCCGTTTTAAACAGCAGGTGATTTCTTCAAGCAGGTTACAATACTCGGTTTCTCAGAATTTTGGTCAACATCTACTTTTGTTATGGACAAGAACTACTCGATATGGAAATAGAAGTAACATCAATCATGTTATGCCTGACTGACATACCGTGACGGAAAATGGTCAAACACGATACGTGCAAAACAAGTCATAAATTTACCTGTCAGGTGCTATGTGGATTATACAGACTTGCTATATTTTATTCTATATTATTTACAAGTTTCATAAGTTTACCTGCCAGGTGCTATGTGGATTATACAGAAAATTTACCTGCCAGGTGCTATGTGGATTATACAGACTTGCTATATTTTATTCTATATTATTTACAAGTTTCATAAGTTTACCTGCCAAGTGCTATGTGGATTATACAGACTTGCTATATTTTATTCTATATTATTTACAAGTTTCATAAGTTTACCTGCCAAGTGCTATGTGGATTATACAGACTTGCTATATTTTATTCTATGTTATTTACAAGTTTCATAAGTTTACCTGCCAAGTGCTATGTGGATTATACAGACTTGCTATATTTTATTCTATATTATTTACAAGTTTCAGTTTCAAAAAAACTTACATACAAAAATTGTGTCGACGGCTCTTTAATTTCGACCGGTTAAAAAAAAAAGACAAAAAAGAAAGTATACCAGATGCCTCAGAGAAAAGCCCCCCCCCCCCCCCGAATGATAACAAATAATATTTGTTCGGTAATATGCTAACGACCTTGTTTTCGAAATTCAGATCACGGTTTCTAAAAGTGATTTACTCGCAAACTAACCTTATTTTTAAAGCACAATTTTCAACAAAGTATGTTTCACAGATTTGATTTTGCAAAAACGGCGAAGAGTTTAAATTAATAACATTGTCTTTTAAATCCTTACCTTCATTCTGAATTGTAAACAACTAATAAAAATTTACAATTCACCAACTTAACCTAGTTCACACCATGACAGTTGTTGCTCATGGAATTCCAGTAGCGTCTCTACCACTACTGATAATCGCTGGTAAGAAGCGAAATCAAATAAGGTGTGGTTGATGTATTTTTATTGTTTGTTTTTGAATTTCGCGCAAAGCTACACGAGGGCTATCTGCGCTAGCCGTCCCTAACTTAGCGGTGTAAGACTAGAGGGAAGGCAGCTAGTCATCACCACCCACCGCCAACTCTTGGGCTACTCTTTTACCAACGAATAGTTAAATTATAACGCCCCCACGGCTGAAAGGGCGAGCATGTTTGGTGTGAGAGGGATTCGAACCCGTGACCCTCAAATTGCGAGTCGAGTGCCTTAACCACCTGGCCATGCCGGGCCTGTATTTTTATACATTCTTCCCTACTTTTACTCACAAGTTTATAGAATTTTCATTCGTAATAATAATAATAATGAAAAGGGCAGGTAACTGAATAAGCCGTTTGCATTCTTCCCTTATAAAATGTTACGAAATGAAATTACTCTTATATATCATAACTTAAAATTGTTAAATCCAATAAAAGGATACATTGAAGTAAACACCATATTTTCTAGAGAGAAAAAAAAAGACAAAACAGAAAACAAAGTCATCCCTATGAACTGAATGTAAATATTCCCAGCAGTAAATCAAAACAAGAGAATAGGCCACGCAGCATGCCTGTCAAAAAACGGGTAGCGACACAGCCTAATCAACTAAGATGAGTCAAGCTTTCCCTCGACACACGAGCGACGCCGTTCCACCTGTGACGAAAAGGCGCGAAACTGCACTCACCAATAAGATGCCACCACAAAATATATATATATATAAATAAATAAAACCACTTTTGTAGTAATTTCAGTTTTTGATGATTTTTCCGAAATGATCGAAATTCAGGGGCGTGCACGGAAGGAGAGGAGCCCCCCCCACCCTAATAATTCTACGCATACGGACTCGAGAATTTGGGAGAGTGTAATATTCTTTATTACTATACACATGATATACGCGCTTGTTGGGAGAGTGTAATATTCTTTATTACTATCATGTGTATAGTAATAAAGAATATTACACTCTCCCAACAAGCGCGTATATCATGTGTATATACGCGCTTGTTGGGAGAGTGTAATATTCTTTATTACTATACACATGATATACGCGTTTGTGTCGATATGGTTTATACAGATGTGATATGTATGTGAATGTTCCCTCCCTTCTCGAATTGTGATCAAAAATAAATTTCTGCGAATGCCCTGTTTGAGAACCTAAAAAAACAAAACAAAAACATGTGAATTTGAAGATCTGAAGCATAGTTAATGAGAGATAACAACCACTGATCGTATGATTGAATAAAAGTATTTAATCATTAAAAGTTTTAGAAAATCTTAAGCTAACGAAAGAAAAAAAAATGTATATGATAACATACTTCACGCCACACAACGATAAAAATGCATATTACTGAAACGTTTATATTTGTTTCTCCTTTAGTAGATTCATAAAATTAAAAAAATGGGGAGAACTGAATGTTCCATCAAATATTTGAAGTTGCTTTCCTGAACGTCATGTCCTTGCGGAAAAATGATTGGCTTAGTACTTGTAGACGTCATATACAGACAAACTTTGAAGTGGCACTTTACTTGGATGACTCGTTACACAAAGAATTTATCTCACGGCTCATACAATTGCGTGCGTTCTTTCGTTTATGTAGGACAACTGTTGATATTATATCACTAGAAAGATAACAAGAGAATCTTGGCTAACAGATGGCGTTGATTTTTTAGAGATTTCTACTCAATGTCAATTGTACGAAAGCTTAATGACATCATTTCGCTTAGAACAAACTGTATGTAAAAACTTATATACTTCATTGATATGTGAAAGATTAGGGGAGAAAAGGTAAAAATAAGCTTAGGATATTCTGTGATAGATTGTTTAGGCAGAGTATTGTTACGACGCTAGTAACACGTCATGAGATTCTAGATAGATCATGTCCGTTCGTGAAGCCACGAGTGTTCTCTAGACGCCCTCTATTTCGTACATATAAGACCGGCGAGAAGTGACGGCATATATATAAATAACTGAATAGCAGACAGAGAGATTGGAGATATAGACGGACAACTGAGTCAAGCGCGGTAGTAAGTAAAATGCGTGAATCGTTCGTTGTAAATTATAGCGTGTGTTTAAGTTAAGGTGACTGTGGAAATTAAGTGTATTGCAAAGTTGAATTGAGAAAGAATAAACTAGTTTTATTTGAGAAAGGACTTGTATCGCTGAAGTTCTTCGGAAAGAATTTTTACGAGTAATTAAACGACCAGAGACGTAACAGTATTCATGATGAAACTTTGTGGGATGAACAGCAACTGCCTGTTGTAGAGACAAAAGTGTAGAGGACGACGTTTCGAAATTCTTTCGTCTTCAGACGCCTGAATTCGAAGGTAGGGTGGTAGAGATCCTGATGAGTAATAAAATCGAATCGGGTATACGTGCGCCCCACGCTGGGTATTGCTAGCGCACAAAGATATAGCTAATAAAAAGGGGGGGGGGGGAGTCTCATACATTAATTTATTCTAATCCTGCCTAAAAGTATTTCAAGTGCCGCGGCTATTGAGGGTCCCCTCTTGCTTTCAATCTAGGTACTCGAATGCAAATTTTATTTTTATATGTCCTAGTTTAATGTGGCCATTACATACGTACTCCAGATTAGTTAGTAGCCTTTCCGACAGATCCTACACTTATCAACGTTATTTACGATCTTAAGAAAACAAAATTACATTTTATTATATGCGTGACTGATCTTCTTCCAGAACTCTGAGAATTTTCCTGTATATCATCGTGGATTCTTTTCTATGCATGTTTATACTGTTTTCTAGGATCAGTTATTCCTGTAAGGAATAGGGGGTTCTGTACCGACTGTAATATGTAAAATGTTTAAGATAGGAGTAAAGGATCTTTTCTTACAAAATATTATGATCAACTTAAAACCCACCACAAGTCTTTGAAGACGCCATTTCCAACGATATTACTACCAAATATTCCGATCCTCTCTAGTCCACTAGTAAACAGTGCTTGATTCAAGATCCTGATTCTAACAGTTAGCTCTGGAAATGATGGAAACTATTTTCCTGATGGTAGCAGATGTTGGTCATTCGGATTGCTTGCTGTTAACTGACCAGCAAAAATCAATACCAGGAATTGGACTTAAATAAAGTTAATATTTTTTTCAGGTATAAAACAACAACAAAACATAAAATCACATTGAAACAAATTCCACTCTGAATGGCATTTAAATGTCAAAGTTTAGGGGGTATCTAAAAATATCCATAAGTGGATTGTACGTTTGTTTTAGATCTCAGTCACATTGGGCTATCTCCGCTCTAGTGTCCACCGCGGGGAATCAAACTCCGGATTTTAGCATTGTAAGTCCGTAAACCTACCGGAGAACAGTAGATTGTGACCTGATAACCTTATCAAAATGGATCAAAAGAGTTATTGACCTACATTTTATTTCTTGTTACACATGCACTAAAAAGTAAAATAAATGCAAACCTGTTTTGGCACACACAACTTCAAATTAACAAGACAAAATAACTAACTTGACGTAAAAGATAATACGAATCTTGAATTGTCTTGAATTGTCAGAAATTTTGTGACGTTATAACTTCAGATGAAAGACATTTTTCTGACAGCAGGAAAAAAAACATGTAAGGACATACGACTTACTTTGGTTCATATTCAAAATTGAACTATTCTGCTACCACAGGACTGTCAGATAAATGGTTGACAGTTTTCATTATTAAATAAAAAATAAACATCTCTGTGTTACTTCGTTATTAATAACTTTCTATTACTTGGTAATTAACCACTTACTGTTACTTGGTAACTAACCACTTTGTGTTACTTGGTAACTAACCACTTACTGTTACTTGGTAACTAACCACTTTGTGTTACTTGGTAACTAACCACTTTCTGTTACTTGGTAACTAACCACTTTCTGTTACTTGGTAACTAACCACTTTGTGTTACTTGGTAGTTAACCACTTACTGTTACTTGGTAACTAACCACTTTCTGTTACTTGGTAACTAACCAATTTCTGTTACTTGGTAACTAACCACTTTATGTTACTTGGTAATTAACCACTTTCTGTTACTTGGTAATTAACCACTTTCTGTGACTTGGTAATTAACCACTTTCTGTTACTTGGTAATTAACCACTTTCTGTTACTTGGTAATTAACCACTCTCTGTTACTTGGTAATTAACCACTTTCTGTTACTTGGTAGTTACTCACTTTCTGTTACTTGGTAGTTAATCACTTACTGTTACTTGGTAGTTAATCACTTACTGTTACTTGGTAGTTAATCACTTACTGTTACTTGGTAACTAACCACTTTTTGTTACTTGGTTATTAACCACTCTATGTTACTTGGTAATTAACCACTTTATGTTACTTGGTAATTAACCACTTTATGTTACTTGGTAATTAACCACTTTATGTTACTTGGTAATTAACCACTTTCTGTGACTTGGTAATTAACCACTTTCTGTTACTTGGTAGTTACTCACTTTCTGTTTCTTGGTAATTAACCACTTTCTGCTACTTGGTAACTAACCACTTTCTGTTACTTGGTAATTAACCACTTTCTGTTACTTGGTAATTAACCACTTTCTGTTACTTGGCTATTAACCACTTTATGTTACTTGGTAACAAACCACTTTATGTTAATTAGCAATTAACCACTTTATGTTAATTAGCAATTAACCACTTTTGTTACTTGGTAATTAACCACTTTGTGTTACTTGGTTATTAACCACTTTGTGTTACTTGGTTATTAACCACTTTGTGTTACTTGGTTATTAACCACTTTGTGTTACTTGGTTATTAACCACTTTATGCTACTTGGTTATTAACCACTTTGTGCTAATTGGTAATTAACCACTTTATGTTAATTGGTAATTAACCACTTTATATTAGGCTATTAACCACTTTCTGCTACTCGGTAATTATAACCATTTTCTGTTACTCGATAAATAACCTCTTTGTGTTACTTGGCTATTAACCACTTTCTGCTACTCGGTAATTATAACCATTTTCTGTTACTCGATAAATAACCTCTTTGTGTTACTTGGCTATTAACCACTTTGTGCAACTCGGTAATTAAC
>NW_013669131.1:111977-114145 GCF_000517525.1 Limulus polyphemus
CTATTAACCACTTTCTGCTACTCGGTAATTATAACCATTTTCTGTTACTCGATAAATAACCTCTTTGTGTTACTTGGCTATTAACCACTTTGTGCAACTCGGTAATTAACCATTTTGTGAGACTACTGCAGTGAAGAACTGTAAACCAGGTGATTGGTTGACTTGATGAGACTGGAATACCTGTCTGTTATATTATTACTATTTACAAGTTTGCGTGTGCGGAAAACGTTTTCCATACAAATAAACAACATTCAAAGGCAGATGGAGAAGGGGGGGGAATTCCTTTATACAGAGGAGAAAAATATAAAAATATTTAGATTTTGTTACTTAATTTACTAATCTCTAAAATAAGCCATTATTTTTCCCTATATCAATAACTTTATATTATGCCGCTTTCTGGTCCAACAGTTGGTCACCTTCTTTTCGGAAATTAAAATAACTTCAAAGGTATTTATATCGACAAACAATAACAATATGATGTATTTTAGCAGGTGATCGTTATCATCATTATTTCAACACAACTTCAAGAACTTGAGAGGTTTTTATCAGCCGTGAGATAAGCCTAAACTGGAGTTAATTAAAAGCTTTCACATGATTTAGAAAAAAAAAAAAACGCGATTTTTTAAACGCTGTGATAATAAAGGTTTCACTTTGTTTTACAAATAGCCTTACATATTAACTGTTCACTACTTATACACAGCTTATAATCAAGATTGATTCTGATCACAACATTTTTTAGCATCGAATGACCTTTATACTTAATTTACGTCGACAAGAATTCACGAGGCCCATACGTCGTGCTTTGTTTCTGTTTTTTGTGGGGTACATTTTATCAATGTGACAGAAATACTACCCTCGTTTGGTTATTTTAAGTACCAAGTCAGTTTTGACATCTTAATTATTTCATTAGATATGTTGTTTAAGCTTTTCGGTAATGTCGTAAAAAATTAGTAACTATTACTAGTAACCTTGACTATGGGCCTGTATTAACTCTTATGACCATCAAACAAACGTACAGGGCTAATACTAATAAATACGTTTAGTTAATCTATTAATAATTATCGCATTTTTATCTTGATAAATTACTGCAAATATAACTACGATAAATATTCATATGAACATTCTACAATTTATTTAAATAACTACGTTAGGAAAATACGAACTACTAAAAATAAGGTTTTATAGTAACATATATCTGCTACTCACTTTAATTTTGCAGGAATGACCTTCAGACTCCCGTACGTTGTAGTTCGTAAACCTAGTTGAAGGTGGGGAAAATCTGTCGCAGCCGCAGAAACCTAGCCCAGCTCGTGCCACGAGGCGTTCGATGACGAACTTCTTTTCGCGTAATAAGTTAGGCGTACACGTTATTTGTAATTCACAAAAGTGAAAACTCTTATATTTGTCATTAATTAAAATACGAATATGGTGCTCATAAAGTAATAATAATATATATTACAGAAGTGTCAACTTAAGAAGAATAATCCATCAAGTATTTTAAAATTTATCTACCTCCATTGCTGCGACATCGAAAGATGTCGCTCAATTGTGACGAAAATTACGTCAATCACCGCAACATCTTAAACAATCAAAGCACTAGATGGCAGCACGAGTTATTAGATCGTATGTCATGCGTTTTGGTATAATATGAGGCAAAAACAGTAGAATTATAAAAAAAAAGTAAAAAAAAAGACATAAAATGTAAGCATATACAAAAATTACACCAAATTTGCGTCCAACGATTAAAATCAATAATTATACTGACAGGTTCATGTTTTTCTTACTAACCTTTTTTTTCTTCTTTTATCAGTATTAAGTAAGTTACTAACTATTACTAGTAACCATGACAATTCTAAATAATAATTGAATTGTGGGGTTTATTGTTATCCCACATCAATCTGGGTAAGTGACCCAGTTGGGAGACGTTTTTTTTTAGCCCATCAAGTTGTAGATATGTGATGATACCAAAAATATTACTTACCAAGTAAATAAGTTTAAAGTAACGTATTACATTCATCGTTATTCGTATTTTAAATAAAAAAAGTTATTTTCATATCTATCGCAAAATTATGTTGTACTTTTTTTTGTTCTCTTACTTTCATTTATCTTATTGCGATGTTGATTTTTTTTTTAGATTTTCCGTTCTTTATTATAGGCATAATTGCAAA
>NW_013669131.1:115145-125618 GCF_000517525.1 Limulus polyphemus
GTGATGATACCATATATCTACAATTGAAACCAAAAATATTACTTACCAAGTAAATAAGTTTAAAGTAACGTATTACATTCATCGTTATTCGTATTTTAAATAAAAAAGTTATTTTCATATCTATCGCAAAATTATGTTGTACTTTTTTGGTTCTCTTGCTTTCATTTATCTTATTGCGATGTTGATTTTTTTTTAGATTTTCCGTTCTTTATTATAGGCATAATTGCAAACCTGTAAGTTCCATTCGTTGCTCTAATTATGTGCTAGGCCACAGCCCGCTACGATGAAGTGGAGTTACACAGACTTCTTTGCTTCTACTTGTCCCGTTTTACTGGATTTTACTATTTAATTCATTGTTCTTTAGAGCGTAAAAAGTCTCACAGCCTATTTGTTCAACTAGTTTTAGAGTAGCTTTACCTCGTAAACTCCCATTTTCTGTATCCGTCACGTAGACCTCTCCTGTTGACAATCAGCTGATGGAACGTGTGCACGATAATTCAAATTTAACCTAATAATGAACTACAAAAGTCCAAATTTTTCGGTTTTTATCTCTGCTACAGCCCCTTCAAAAGCCAAATGCCTGGAAATTTATATAAATATATTCAAAATTACTTAATTATTCACATTTTTTTTCGTCTATGTAAACTATTTATTGACACCGAACGTAACTGGGTGTTGGTTTTAACACTTTTTGAAAAATAAATCAAGATTAGAATTGAAATTTTCATCCTGAACTTGGAATAAACTTCTAGTGCAGAGACGCCTAAGATTCACTAACACCTACCCCTAATTTTGAACTACTAACTAAAATCCGGGATTAGATAGCTTTGTGCTAAATAACAAACAGCAACAACCACTAAGGTTTAAAAAGGGTTATTATCTATAACTATATAAAATTAATTCGATAGGGTTATAGAATGTGATTTATTAATTATGAATCCACTCGGTTTAAAATATTTACAATAAGTCCGCTAGGGTTATTATCTATAACTAATCCGCTAAGATTACAAAATGTGCTATATTAATTATGAATCCAGTCGGTTTAAAATATTTACAATAAGTCCGCTAGGGTTATTATCTATAACTAATCCGCTAAGATTACAAAATGTGCTATATAAATTATGAATCTACTCGGTTTAAAATAGTTACATTATTCATCATAATACTGCAAGGATTAAATTATGTATAATTTTTATAATGGTTCCACGAGAGTTAGAAAAAATGCATTCTAAATTAGGACGGTCCCCCCCCCCCCCAGTGGTTTAACGGTGAGTTTGAAGGTTTATAACGCTAAAAATCGATTTTCGATACCAGTGGTAGGCATAACACAGATAGCTCATTGTGTATTGTTTGTTTGTTCGTTTTGAATTTCGCGCAAAGCTACACGAGGGCTATCTGCGCTAGCCGTCCCTAATTTAGCAGTGTAAGACAAGATGGAAGGCAGCTAGTCATCACCACCCACCGCCAACACTTGGGCTACTCTTTTACCAACAAATAGTGGGATTGACCGTCACATTATAACGCCCCCACGGCTGAACGGGCGAACATGTTTGGTGTGACGGGGATTCGAACCCGCAGATTGCGAGTCGAGTGCCCTAACCACCTGGCCATGCCGGGCCCGCTCATTGTGTAACTTTGAACTTAACTACAAACAGACAAATTCTCTCTTTGTATATATATATATTACTCTCTTCCTTCTATTCCTGTTTGGTGATTTTGATATTTTGTTGAGCTTTAATAATTCCCATCATTAATGTCATATTTTCCTTGATAAAGTAAGTAGTGTAACAAATGCAAGCGATTATTTTTTGTTTTGTAATGAGTTACAAGTGTTAAGTGTATTGTTGCGTCATCGAGATCACGTGACTATTCTTACGCCCTCTATTTTCTAGAACTATCCTGTACTTTGGCAAATGCTCTAGCATTTACTAGATATAGGGTAGTCTGGTATATAAAAGAGGGTGACAACGTGACGGTAATGTAATGTGTGTGTGAAGATAGTGAGTAATTGAACTGCAGTCAGAAGTATTATTGACGTTCGTTGATATAGCGTTTGTTTTAGCGCGATTGTTGAAAATAAGTGTATCGTAAAGTTGTATTCGGAAAGAATAAACCAGTTTTATTAAGTAATGAACTTGTGTCGCTAAAGTTTCGTCGGAACGAAGTTACGGAAAGTTAATTAACAAACGGAGACGTAACAGTATGTTAAAAATATACAATTGTTAAGATTTCAAAGCGTCATTAGAGTTATTAATATTGTAAATTAACACTCTTTATACATAAAAGTGGTTTAATAATTACTTATTTACTCATTCTCAAAACTCTGGAATCGACGACCAACAGGAGAGGTGAAGGAGCGGAAGTAAGAATTAGAAGTTTACTTCATCCTTATAACGCATGCGTAAAACTTACATAATGATGGTACACAGATGGAAAAGTCTCAAAGTTCTTCTTCGATACAATATTATAATCAATAAAAAAAATAATCTTTGACAAAGAGCGTTGAAACACACTCTTCTCACAACAAAAAAAGCTTCTTTCTGGCACGTGCTTCCTAATTCCAGGCATAGAGCAAGTTACAACAGGTGCGATCTTTCTACCTTAGCGTTTGCTATATGGCAGTGTAAAAGTCGTCTACAGAAAGTGGAAACATTTATATCACAAAGACAACTTATAAAATTTCGCTTTGTGTACACCAGAAATAGGCTTCTTTCCAACTTCACTTATCTCTGGTTTCTAAAACCTAACTATTAAGCCTACATTTCTTCACAAAAATGTAATCACTACGGGTTAAAAAAATCACACATGCAAACTGTAAGTCGTTTGAAGAGAAAACCTTTTGTTATACTTACAAATCTGGTTCGAATGAAATGCTGTCTAGACGTTCAAGGTTTGATAGAAGTAAACTAGGCCTGAAAAGTTAGGTTTGTTTTTGTTTCCCTTGTGTCCTAAACCAGAGTAATAAGTCGTTCTCTGGCAGAGGTGTGGTGTAATATGGCACGAATTCCATTCAACTACAGACTGTACTTCACGCGTAACACATGTTGTGCATTCCACAGATTCCATTCACCAGGTGCACTTCGCTTCTTGTTACCTAAACATTGTAGCTGTTGCTATGGTCACAAAGCTTCTAACATTCAATGCAAGATGGGTAGACACAACGCGTGGGGAAAAGAAAAAAAAACTAACAAAAATTACTTGTATTCTTAATTAATTCAAATAGACTTTACATTTTATAGACAAAAAACGCTTATTAAAGTCCTGAGCTATTTAAAACTATTAAATTACAAAAAAAAACAGTTGCATGTTTAGCTGATCAATCATACATAAAAAAAAGGTTAAACCAAAGACTTTTAGATTGCATCTAAGCAGTAAGATATGCATAAGAAAAAAGGCTTTATTTGGCTTCATGCGCTAAACGCTTTGGGTGTTTATACAACCCATGTTTAGCTCGTTTTAATGATTCTATTGCTCTCTTACAGACACTTTGTAAACCCCGTAGAAAGGTACTTAATAATGACATATTTTTTGTATATTTGCATCGATTTATACATATTGTTTGGTTTTAATCACAAAATTAACATCTTATCACTCAGTGCCTGACTTGTAAAAAATTAACACGCGGATCGGTCGGGTTTAATTTCCAATTTGCGAACAGAAGTCTCATGCTGCACAAATTTGCTTAAGTAGTCTTGTTTTGAATTCCGCGCAAAGCTACACGAGGGCTATCTGCGCTAGCCGTCCCTAATTTAGCAGTGCAAGACTAGAGCTAGTCATCACCACCCACCGTCATATTTTTGTGCGCAATATCAAGTATGTGGCGCGCGTATACCCAATTCTATTTTATTACTCATTATTTTATTAAAGTTAATTTGTGAATACGTTTTTAGTGTATAAACTTTAATAGGATACATAATAAGTGCACGAGCCGGATAACCCCAGATGTGATGCATAAACTAGGCCACACTAGTATAAAAGTACTTAAATATAATTTTATTTTCCATTACTATAGTTGATCTATGTTTGTGATATTACGTTACTTCTGAGAACATACGAGTGAAAGTGTAGACGGTATAACAGTATGTTAAACATACAATAACTGTTATATCCAGTAACAACGAGGTCTTTCGCCTAATACCAGGGCTCTTGAATTTCTGATCTCACCCTTCCCCAACGTTCTACAAATTGTACGTGCAAGTCTTATTTAGTAGGAACACACACACACACACACACAAAGAATATTGACGAAGTGACATTACATTCAGCAAATAATTTTATCTTACTGATTTGTTGTAGAATTATTAAATGTCAGTTTGACCCATCAAAGAATGATAATGGTTATATGTATGAAAAGAAAACACACCATTCTACAATTTTCCTTTTTTAAATAGTTTATTGTTTGAACAATTGTAGAAATATTATTGTACATTTATTGTTAAGAGCTTTTTCTTTTTTCTCTGGATCAATTTTTTTCACATACTTTTATAAACAAAAGGCACATGAATCACTACCAAAAATACCTAATTTTAAGTGACATGAATAAAGCACATCACAGTAATGTAAAATAACACAAGATTCATGTAAAGACAGTGTTCGTTTAATTAGTGAACTGTATCAAAATATATATTTCTCACGATTATTGCTTTACAACTCATTAAACAATTTTTAATAATTTGGTAAAAATATCTATATATATATTATTTAGGAGACTTATTACTTGAAAGTACTAATATTTCAACAATATATATTTTTTACATGATTATTAGGGTAAAATGGTCAACAATGACAATATTCAGGCATTTTAAAAGTAACAATGAAGCTGGGTTAACAACAACAACAATGTACATTAATGCACAGTTTAAAGCATGATGCCATAAAACTATCCAAACATTATACACTAACAATTGTTCAAAACAGTTTCCACAAGTTACAAGTTGGACTTCCCTGATTGAGTGGGTGAATGATGGTTCTTCCATTTCTTACAGGGTTTGGTATTGTGTAAAATGTTTGTTACTACACATTATTTTCATTACTTTACACTACTGGAGATGCACTGGCCAGCACACTCAATGTTTTATTATAAATAGTTTTCATATTATCAATAATACAGAAATTTAATGCATGCAATGCAGTATTAAATTCCAAGAATTTTGGAATGGGAGTATGTCTTGAAAATAATTCCATTACGGACTCATTATTACATTTTTCTTTCTATAATAAAAATTGTGATGTACCAAATGTCAAATAATACACCTTAAAAACTGTTTTATAACCAAGTAGAATAAAAAATACCTAAAGCTAGCAAGAGGAAACATCATGAAATTAATCTTACTTTATAAATGTTTAAAAAAAATAACATTTGCATTTAAAATCCTTAAAATCTTTACTACTTTGTGTACAATTTATGTATCTCTTGATGTACTTAAAAGAACAATTCCATCACCTTACATGAATAACTTGATAAGCATAAAAAAACAGTTCTTTCCCTACAAAACTAACATACAGAGCTGTATCAACAACCGACTCTGAAATGTATTTAAATATTTTAATTCCTTAAGTCCATGATAGTGTTTGTTTGTTATTAAGCACAAAGCTACTCGCTGGGCTATCTGTACTGTGCCCATCACGAGTATTAAAACCTGGTTGTTAGCAATAATAAGCCTTCAGACTTACTGCTGAGCTACTGGGAGACAACAGATAATGTAAATAGTTAAGACAAATTTTATAAATGTTTCTTCCGAAGGCACAGCATATCTTTAAAATGGATAAAATATAACAAACTACACAGAACACTCCTAATATTAACCAAGAAAGCACCCAGTCCAGTAGTTCATAATGACATGATTTCCAGAACCCAGTAGAACCAGAAGGAAGTCAGAAATGGATATTCAATTTGAAATATTGAAATTACACTAACTTAAAACTGCAAGAGGCAATTTTCTATAGACATATAAAGTATAGTAACAATATGAAGAACGAATAAGGTTACTCATTTAAATGTTTGCCTCAGTGCAAAAACTTTGAAATCCACAATTTCAAAATGGGAATATGTGTTTTTAAAGTTATGTTTTCAAAAAAGGAAGGGTATCTTGATTGTAATTAAAAGATGTTGATTCTGGAAATGTTTACAGCATAAAAAAGTATTAGAAGCTAATAAGAAATTATACATTAAATACAGGATCCTAGTCCCCAAACCTGAGTGGGTCAAAGTGACTTCCATTTTATGAACTACACAAGTAATACTGAGAGAAAAAGCATTTCGTTATATTGTGCCGAACCTTAACAATGTATACAGTGAATGAACCAAAAATATGTTACATACATAATTAAGCACCTTGAAAATAAATGTGGTTACTGACAGAGTTTTCAATTTTAAAAATAAACAGTGGAGAGAGAGAGAGAGTTGTACGTGCCAAGTAAAAAATAAACCAAATACATGCCATGCAGTTCATGAAATACGAATATGTTACATACACATTTCAGACATAACTATGCTACACAATTTATGGAACCTGAATACATACTATGCAATATGGTACATACACTTTTCAGACATAACTATGCTACACAGTTTATGGAACCTGAATACATACTATGCAATATGGTACATACACATTTCAGACCTGACTATGCTACACAGTTTATGGAACCTGAATACATACTATGCAATATGTTACATACACTTTTCAGACCTGACTATGCTACACAATTTATGGAACCTGAATACATACTATGCAATATGGTACATACACTTTTCAGACATAACTATGCTACACAGTTTATGGAACCTGAATACATTATATACACATTTCAGACTTGAATACATGCCATGCAGGTTACAGACTCTGAATATTTTATGTGTATAGTTTGTATCTATGTGAAATGTGCCACATACCTGGTTTACAGAACCTGAATATGCCTTAGAATTAAATTACAAAACTTGAATATGCTACACGAGGTTTAGACCTTACTGCAGTTTGGACCTAAATACACCATATAATTAGCTTATAAAATCAGAATGTGCTACACATGTAGTTATGTTTGAAACGTTTATATTCTACTGAGACGAGATACAAGTGTCTGAAACGTTTACATTCTACTGAGACGAGATACAAGTGCGTGTCTGAAACGTTTACATTCTACTGAGACGAGATACAAGTGCGTGTCTGAAACGTTTACATTCTACTGAGACAAGATACAAGTGTGTTTGAAATGTTTACATTCTACTGAGAGTATGTGGTTGAAATGTTTAAATTCTACTTTTTAACTTGGCTAACCTTCAGTCACATTAGTAACTGAAATCTTCAGCTACCTGCAAAATTTTGTACCGGAAAGTGCATAAAAAATATAGAATTGTCAAAATAGACCATTCTTCTTAACTTATCTAGCCTGTAACTTCTAACTTTATATTAAGATAGCCATATACCAGTCAACAAACTTGTATATGTTTACATTATCTGCTGTTACTGAACTTAACGTAAACATACCAAAGATCATTTACACAATTTTCTTATATACACACACATATATCTATACCGTTTATACATAATCAACCAAAATGTATAAAGACAAGTAGAAATATTATTTTCCATAACAAGAATGTTTGTTGGCTCTTAGCTGAGAGTTCTTTTTGGCAGCATACAGCCAATATTCAAATCTGTTAGATAACCTGACATAACATAATATATTTTAACCTATATAACTTTTCACAAATAGCAGTTCCATTGCAACAATACTAGTTCTGCTTGTGCTAAAAACTTTTTCATTGTCTTTTTTAACTACTCCAGAGAATATCTTGGACCCTTGTCCTCAATTTATTGGCTAAAGGTTTCTTAATTTGTATGGCATATTATGCTTTACTATTAAGAATTGACTCAAACAAAATTATAAATTCTTTGTCAACAATTAAATCCAACATAGAAATGACAAAAATGGATGTAAAAACAACAACAAGTTGTAACTAGTTAAACACAACATCAATATTCAACTTGGCTTGGAGATTTCAGTAAAAATGTTTTTTAATAATATTTTGTTAAACAATTATTAGTAAATCTTATTCTAATTTATTCCTAGTTTACCTATTTTATAATAAACTTCAGTAACAGCTAACAATGTTTTGAGCCTACTTTTTAAAATTATTTGACTCAAACTGCTTTAACATATTTGAATATCTATCTATATAAATGTCAGCACATATACATACGAAAACAAAAAACACAAATGAAACAAATAGGCTGGATGTTTATTTACCAAATTACTATATTATATTTTAAGTTCTAGTCAGAGCTTAAAAAATTCAGGATATTATAGAAAACCACTCTTTACTTTACTTAGAGCTGCCGTTTCTAACCTTGACATTCAGAATAGTCAACAAAATATCAGCCATTGTCAAACCGTGCACAAAAAAAGACGTTATTTTTACATAACAAGTCATGTGTTAGGATAATTAAGACTACTAGAAACCCTAAGAAAAAAACGTTTTCACCAAACCCCCCCAAAAAAACCACAAACAAATACACTAATAAACAGGTATGCTATACTAAATATGAGTCATAATACTGTATACAATAGTTAAAATTAATCCACACTGTTTGGAACTTTGGCAGGAAGATTTCGAAACTAGTTTCTTCACGTTCAGGTATCCTTCTCAGTCGGACATGTTTCACAGAGAAAGAAAAGTTCATGCCAGCTAGCATGATGAAATTTGATCCCATATTTATTGTATTTCTCAACACATGCATTCTACAAAAAATACTGAATCAAATTTCCCCACACATTATATGCTGGAACATACCTCTCGGTGAGACACCATCTGACCAGGGAAGACACACGAAACTAATATTGGACTCTTTGGGTCAAAGTTCTAAAAAGTATGCATGCTAAAGTTATTTTCTATTTTATATATACATGATGATGATGCAAACCAAAATATTTGATAAAATTTCCAAAAGCATTAACATGAAACAATTCAATTCAGTCAGGAAGGTGTGTACAGCAACTTACTGCCTGAAACATACAAAATAAACATCATGGACCCAACACACGTGTGTTTGCATTACCTTATAAAGTTGGCACATTTCCAGAACCAAGATGACAGGATAAGTTTCTCTAGAAAAAAAAATGTTGTGTTTGTGCTAACATGACAACTTGCCAAAATGTTTTCATTCTGCCCAATCACACCATATGCTGACACTAGCAGCTACAAGGTATAAAAGAACCCATTACACTGTCTCACTAACAATGCTAAGAGGTCAGCTGGCTTGTACTCTTTGATAGTGATGGAGGAGAAGGCACATTAAAAGGCATGATGTGTTGACCATTCAAAAAGTGGGAAGGCACAGGATGGACAGCTGACAACAGTGAATAAACACTCTCTTTCTTGCTGAGGTTTTCAAAAAATGGAATAAGATCACGTAACTCCGTATCTGAAAAGTCATCAAACCACGATGCTACTGCTACCTAGTAGTAAAGGATACAAATAAAACACTTTATTATATCGGAGGCACACACACAACATTACAGTGAGCGAATGAAAAAAATTAACTGAAACGTTACTATTCACAACTCTACTAAAACTTGGTCTTCAGAAAAAGTCTCATGTACTTCAGAGAACTAGAAAAGTAACATTCCATTAGCACGTACAATAAACCTGACTGTCATAAATTAGGATACATACAACCTAACCTTTTGTTAACTGATTCTGAGCTCTTTTTTTTTCATGTCTACTTAGTTTGAAATATTTATCAACTTTTCAACCTTGTGACTCACATATTACTTCATGTTTATTGTAACTTTTTTGTACTTAATTGATTTGAGTTTTAGAAGCTTATGATCCTTCCAGGAGCAGTAGCTTACACTTTTATTATCAGAATAATTAGGTTTCAACTACTGAAAGCTTGTTTTGGTTTTGCAATCCTCTCATTTTTTATATTAAATAAAGTTTCATCTCATGTAAAGATTAACAAACAGTTACACGAAAAATTCAGTTTAATAATATTAAAAAAAACACTTTTTTTTTTTCTATTAAACAGACACCAAAACCATTAACAATCTTTGAATATGTATTTTTGTACAGTAGAATACAGCATCCAAAACAATAAATAAATCATTTCTAGCATGCTTGGTGTATGTTTAATATATATCTACTCTTGTTATTTTTAATTTTTTATTATTATACATGGAATACTGAAACAATAGAGATCAACAATCAACTAATCTACTATTATTTTACATTCAGTAACCATAACACCCTACACAACAAAATCCAGAGGCAACAACCATATTCATATACTTACAGCATTGTCTGGATGGAAGGAATAAGATGCTGGAGAATTATCAACTATGACAACTCTCTGAAGGTCTCGGCCTAATCTCCCAAGGTCCTGAAATTTAGAAAAACAGTCTTAAATTCCACCACACTACAAACAATCAGGTCGGGAAGAAAACAGTCTTAAATTTCACCACACTACAAAC
>NW_013669132.1:0-8791 GCF_000517525.1 Limulus polyphemus
GTATTATTTTACTCTTTAGTTTAACGGAAGAATTGCTTTACTCGTGTTAAAGGAGGTATTATTTTACTCTTTAGTTTAACGGAAGAATTGCTTTACTCGTGTTAAAGGAGGTGTTATTTTACTCTTCAGGTTAACGAGAGAATTGCTTTACTCGTGTTAAAGGAGGTATTATTTTACTCTTCAGGTTAACGAGAGAATTGCTTTACTCGTGTTAAAGGAGGTATTATTTTACTCTTCAGGTTAACGAGAGAATTGCTTTACTCGTGTTAAAGGGGGTATTATTTTACTCTTCAGGTTAACGGAAGAATTGCTTTACTCGTGTTAAAGGAGGTATTATTTTACTTTTCAGGTTAACAGAAGTATTGCTTTACTCGTATTAAAGGAGGTATTATTTTACTCTTTAGGTTAACGGAAGAATTGCTATACTCGTATTAAAGGAGGTATTATTTTACTCTTTAGGTTAAGGGAAGTATTGCTTTACTCGTGTTAAAGGAGGTATTATTTTACTCTTCAGGTTAACGGAAGTATTGCTTTACTCGTGTTAAAGGAGGTATTATTTTACTCTTTAGGATAACGGAAGTATTGCTTTACTCTTCAGATTAATGAATGCATTAGTTAGTTGTGCAGATTAAAGTAGGTATTAGTGTACTCGTATATCAGCGAAAAACAGAGAAACCGTTTCTACATTTTTATCTTCGTTAGTTAAACCGTTGAGAGCGTGTTGTATATAAAGTTAGGACCAGGCAGTAATGTGTTATTCATCCGTCATTAAGCTCCTTTCATCAGTGGCACTTAAACGATACTCGGAATGTCTTACTGCTTTATTGAGACAGCTTCTGAAGGTAATAATGTACTCGAGTCTGTAAACTCTCGCCATTCACGAAGGAATTGTTCCATAAAGAGAAATTTTTAAGTGCTCAGTGATCCAATGAATTAAACCTGTGGTAACAGGCAAGGGACATAAAAACATTCAACTAGTATACAACTGATCTGAATTTTCTATTTATACAACTGAATTCAAATCAAAAATATATAACATTCTGGACCTACTGGAAATAAAAACACAAAACAAGATACAAATAAATGCTTGTTCAAGGTAATTGGGAAAAACAATTACTAAATTATTTTGTTCTTGTTTCTGCAAATGTATTTTACTAAAAGAACATAGGTGAGCGTGGCCTAGTGGTTAACGTGCCAGAATATAGATTGAATGGTCCAAGGTTCGAGAAGTAATACCGCTGAACACACACCGCACTTTCAGCTGTTGTCTCGTAATGAGAGTTACAGACAATTTTGAGATTTGGTTCAAATGATGTGAGCAAGCTTTCAGCGGCGGGTGCTACCAAATGACCTTTCTCCCTTTGTTTAGTAGTACTTGTTTTGTTTGTTGGTGTGCACATACTAAACAATGAGCTACCTGTGCTTTACCCACCGCGGGTATCAAAATAAGATTTTTTAGCGTTATAAGCCCTTAGTCTTATCGCTGAGCCACAGAGAACGGACACTGCTGATCTGCACGTTTAGATCAAATTTTGCATAAGGTGTCGCTCAATATTAAACAGAAGAAAAACAAACATTATATATCTAAATAACGAAGGTGGAGATAGACCATCATAAAGCTTTAATTATATTTCTAATAGATGTAGAATTGGGAAAAGCTTCGTTTAGTGACAACCGTTTAGTTTTCAAAGATATAGATATGTCGGAAACTTCATTCTGTAAAATTTTGTATTGATTCACAGGAAATAAATCTGTAATCATAATTTTACACGATTTAGATAAAGGGACACTTTCATTAAGTTCGTTTGTTTAGGCTCACTGGAAATAACAATTCAGTCATAGATTAAAATGATTTAGATAAAGGGACATCCTCATTCAGTATGGTTGTTTAGACCCACTGAAAATCAAACTTCAATCATAGTTTTAAATGATTTAAATAAGGAGCACTCTCGTTCAGTACATTTATTCAGATCCACTGAAAATTAAACTTCAATCATAGTTTTGAATGATTTAGATAAAGGGACACCCTCGTTCAGTACATTTATTCAGATCCACTGAAAATTAAACTTCAATCATAGTTTTAAATGATTTAGATAAAGGGACACCCTCATTCAGTACGACTGTTTAGATCCATTGAAAATTAAACTTCAATCATAGTTATAAATGATTTAGATAAAGAGACACTCTTGTTCAGTACGACTATTTAGGGAAACAACAAATTAAGATTTTATTCAGTTTTAAATAAATAAGATAAAGCAACATATTTGAGTGATAGTTGTTTAGGGAGACCATCCATTAAAATTTAATTCTCAGTTTTAATGACTTAGATAAAGCGACACCTTCATTTATTAACGGCTGTTTGGGTACGAAATCATTCCCTTTTTTGTAATTTCTAATGCTTCTTATTTTAATAATTACAAGATATTTGTATAAAACTGCCCGATTCATTTTTATTGAATAAAAAGAAATCTTCCCTAAAACTTCAATATACGTAAATAAACTGCAGAAATATGAGATTTAAATATTAGTTTTAGAACAAATATTAAATGTGCTATTTTTTGTTTAGCACGCAGCTGCTCGGTGGTGTATCTGCGCTGTGTCCATCGCAGGGCTTGAACCCCGAATAAGCTCTCAAGCTCACCCCTGAAATATCGGGGTCAACAGTAAACTTACAACAACTGATTTGAAACTGAACTGAAGGCATTTTAGATATTAAGAAAATAAAATTATATCGAATAGATAAAATAATAAAATGTTAGGTTTCAAGAAAAGAAAATTTAATGAAAACGAAATGTCAACTTTAATATTATCTTAGGTTTAAACATTTCAACCTAAAGCCGAATGATAAGTGACAAGGAAACCGAGAGTTTTAAGCAAGATTTACATCGTTCTGTCGTTTATCTCTTATCTAACCACCCTCTCTCTCACACACACACCACGCCATTTTGAATACCTTGACATGGAGAGTCTTATTTCAATTATCTGTCTTCAGAACGGTGGTTTCAAGAAATACTGTCACACAATGTCGCTCATTGTGACTGCATTATCTTTCATAAGTCGTTCTTATGGGATTTTGAGTGATAAACGGATTGGTTGGGAAACGGGTCGTATCAACTGATAGAAATAGAGCGCTGTCATTTGAGCTGTTTTCATCTCTTTGACAGATTTGATAAAGTGTCATTTACCGACCAGTTTTTAAATTTGTCATAGCCATGAATGAAAAATAGGACTTTCAAATACAGAGAAAATCAGAAAGAAAAAGAGTATTGTAGTTGACTTGTAAAGCCAGATTTGCTTGTTTGTTTTCTAATTCTCAGAAAAGTTATTCTTTCACATACACATTGACCAAAAAAGTAAAAACTTTTAGTGTATCCAACTTTATCTATGAATTTATTGTATTCTTGTCGACAGTAGTTCTGGTAAGCTTCATATAAAAGGCATCACCTGTTTCATAAATGACTATTTATGCGCACGTTGAGAACACGTGAAAAGGTTTAGAGAAATAATAAACTGGAGTGAAAGGAAATGATGTGAAATAAAACTGATTTTATATTAAATTAAATACATGATTGTAGTTGTAAGTGAAGTAGTGTTAGATACAATGGATCTCGTTGGTTTTATATGCAATATTACGAAAATAATTTACTTTAAATTTAAATTAACATTGATCATAAAAATCTGGTATTATAAAATCCAGACGTTCAGTGAACCAAAATAATTAATGAACGTTTCTCTCCATTCTTATCTACAACCTGCACAAATCTTTCTTGAAGGCCCGGCATGGTCAGGTGGATAAGGCGCTCGACTCGCAATCTAAGGGTACACAGGAGGGGTTCGAGACCATCCAGTAACTCTATGCATACGGACTCGGTCATTCAGGTGAACATAATACTGTTTATTTCTATGCATACGATATACGTACATCACCGTCCCACCAAACATGCTCGCCCTTTCAGCCGTGGGGGCATTATAATGTGACGGTCAATCCCACTATTCGTTGGTAAAAGAGTAGCCCAAGAGTTGGCGGTGGGTGGTGATGACTAGCTGCCTTTCCTCTAGTCTTACACTGCTAAATTAGGGACGGCTAGCGCAGATAGCCCTCGTGTAGCTTTGCGCGAAATTCAAAAACAAACAATCCTTCTTGATTTTCTTTGTGGTTAAGCTACACAATGGACTACTTATGGTGTGCCCATGGTAACGGGATAGGATCCTGGATCCTCAGATTCAGAGTCCGGCACGTCAACCACCAGGCCAAACTCAAAACAATTTTTAAGGAGTGGAAAGGTACATTGTGAAATTTACATTTTTGAAAAAAGTTGAAAAATAAGTTATTAAATATTCATTAACGCCAATAACGGTTAAAATTTAATACTTGCATTATTAGAAGAAACACGGACTCCAGAACTGGTTGAACAGGTGAACACATACGATACAAATGAGCATTGAAACACGCTTTTTGTGGACAGAGAAATGTAGAATTTCTTTCGGTTAATAAAGTCCCGCCTTCCCTAAGTGGCACAACGGTAAGTCTACAGACTAATAACGCTAGAAACCATGCAAAATCTTCCTTCTAACTTAGTTTGGCCTATGGTTGACGTGCCGGACTCTGAATCTGAGGATCGTATCCCGTTACTGCAAAAATTTTTTCTAACTTAAAGGACTGTGAGTGCATTAAAAGAATAACGGTCAAATCCTACTATTTGATTGGAGCAGCCCAAAATTTGGCGTTGGGTGTTGTTAACCAAAGCTGCCTTTCCTTTAGTCTATCAGTTCAAAATTAGGACTAAAAGCGCAGTGTAGTTTTGAGCGAATATAAAATGAAAAAAAAAAAAACTTAACCAGTTTTGAAGTCAGCCTATATTCATATTTTATATAAACACTTTTCACAAACAATTATAAAATCACTAGCGAAAGTACCCGGCTTCGTTCGAGTTATTAGGTTGATATACTCTAGCTGACTATGTTAGTATGTGTATTCTGAACGAATTTTGCTAGATTGCCTCATTAAGAAGATGCAAACGCGCACGCACGCACGTGGATAAAATAAGTAATAATATCCAGGTGCACACATGCAGGGTGTACTTAGTATTGGTGCAAAATCTCATGTTTCTAGGTTCTCTCCTCTAGGAGCTATGGTGGTCACACAGACACATAGACGTGCTCTTTTATTATTATACTAGCGAAAGTACCCGGCTTCGCTCGGGTTATTAGGTTGACATATTCTAGACGACTATGCCAGTGTGTGAATTCTGAACACATTTCAGCATAAAAGTATAACTAATATACGTTTGTTGCTAAGCGACATGACATAAGAGCCATTGTTGGAATGCACTGTTACCAAACGCTCTGGCTTTTCTATATATTACAAGTTGTTATATAAGGAACCACTTCTTTTCTATGAGGTTGTTCACTAGCTTACCTCATTAAAAAGATGCGCACGCGCACGTGAATAAGTAATAATACCCAGATGCACACCCTCAGGGTCCATTTAGTATATGTGCAAAATTTCAGGTTTCTAGGTTCTTTCCTCTTGGAATTATGGCGGTCACACACACACACACACAGACACGCCCTTTTATTATTAGAGTTTATAAAATTCAAATGAAGGCGTTGTCTGCTTTAGAGTGAATGTGTCCACTTTATACAATGAGTTATAAAGTCAATGCATATTTCATAAGAAAATGAGTTAATTTTTCTAACTAGTTGAAAGGCTACTGTCTAATTCACATTTTTTCTGTTCAAATTTTTGAACGAATCAAGACTTCACTGTCTTTTCCACAATGAATGTTCTCAATTTTGTCAACGAGTTATGATTTAACGTCTCTTTCACACTGTTTCTGTTCCCTATTTCAAATAGTTATTAAATCAATGTCTACAACGTAATGTATTTGTTAATTTGTGAAGTCACTGGTGTGCTCAGTTTTCCAGCAGTTATGAAAGTGTGTTAACTTTTCAAAGTATTATAAACTCAATGCCCATTTTATAAAGTTTTTCTGGTTATGAAGTTAATGTCTTTTCAATTCAATGATGAACTCAATGTTTATTTGGACATGCTCACTTTTTTAAACGACTAAGAATTAAATTTAAATCTGGCACGAAGGCCAAACGGTTAGATCAAAAATCCTTGAACATCTTACATCTTTTAGTTCCCTTTCAGCAACTTCGAAGTGAAAACAGTATAATTAATGTTTTCTACAATTATAGTTTCACTACCTCATATTGTTGAAGAAGTGAACACATTCTCTACAAAACAAATACTGACTTATTACTGGTTAGATATGTTGGCTGTACACATCATGAAATGCGATGTAACTTGATTACTAGATGAAATAGTAAACACTTGATGAAAATACAATATAACTTGATTACTGGAAGAAACAGTAAACATATCATGAAATAGACACTGACTTTTATATCTAGTTGAAGCAATTAATACATTAATTATGGAATAGACGTTAAGTTTATGTCTAGGTCAAACTTAACATATAAACTATGAAATAGACGCTGTTTTCATAAATGTTTGAACAATTTATTCAGACAATATGAAACTGACATTTAATTCACGCGAAATACATTATATCGGTAACTGATTTAAAAGTTTAAAATGTACATTATAAAATATACACTGACTTCTTAACCGACTGATGAGATACGCACATTTATTGAAAATTAAATACTGACTTCACAAGTGGTTGAACAAGTGACCACATACAACATGAAACATCCATTTACTTCTTAAATCATTTGACCCAATGGTTAGTGTCCTGGACTCTAAATAGTACCGTCCAGGGTTCGAGACGTGATACTGCTGAATACACTCCAAACCTTCAAGTGGATGCATTACAGTAAATCCAATTATTCGATTCAAATATTTAAACAAAGCCCTTTAGGCGGTGAGTGCTGTTGACTGGTTGCCTCAGTTACAGACGACTATATCTTAATCCCATGCATTGTTCTTTTTTTGCAGCATTGAAAACAAAAGAAAATTGACCTTCGCTGCGACTTCGTTTCAATAATACAACTTTCTGTCTCAAACTTTAATATGTTCGTAAACAATATTATAATTCAAATTCAAGTCGCATTGAAACTGTTGTGCGTTTCTAGCTCCTTTTTAACCAAAGTATAAGGTATATATTTCTTTTTTAAATACACTTTAGGTTGTATGACATGTTAGAGCGTGAATGCTTACATATTAGAATTAAGAAAAGTAGGGAAGTCAAGTTTGGAACCAACGTAGATTGACTTATTGTTGGAGTTGGTGGGATCCGTACCTCCACCCCAAGAATACGCGATATTGTTTCACTTGGTATAGAGCTCGTCAACACTGGTCTTGAATTTGATGAACTGCTTCAAACAGCTTAAAAAGGACTGTCAAACACTGGTTCGGGTTCAGACCAGATCCTGATTGTTCTGTTGCATTGTTAAACATAGTGTGGGGTGTTATGACTGTACATCTACATACCCATAGTTATCCAGAGGTCTCAAAATGTTCACTGAGCCACAGCAGAGTCTTCTGATTAATTGATCAATATGGGAGCCACAGAAAAGTTTCTGGTGAACTGGCAATGTGGGGGCGACAGAATAGTTTCTGGTCAACTTGCCAATGTAGGGGCGACAGAATAGTTTCTGGTTAACCTGCCAATGTGAGGGCGACAGAATAGTTTCTGGTCAACTTGCCAATGTGGGAACATAGCATAGTTTTCTAGTCAGCTGGCCAGTGCGGAGGCCGTAACGGAGTTTTGTGGTTAATAGGTCAGTTTTTGGACAATGACTGAGTTTTCTGGTCATTTAACTAATGGTGGTGTCTTCTGGTCAATTGGCCAATGTTGGGGCCACAACAGAGTTTTCTGGCTAAATAGCAAATATGGGGGCTACAGTTGAGTTTTTCGTTAACTGGCCAATTTGAGGGTCATGGCTGAGTTTTATGGCCAACTGAGTTTTTTTTCCAGAAGGATAATGATCCATGTAAAGTAGAGCTAAACTTGGTTTAATTAAAATGTTGACGTGTGGAATGTCTCGCTGTATGAAACACCTATATAGCCATCCAGAATATTTTATTCGAAAAGCCCCACAGTCAAATCTTTGACACAGCTGTCTAAAAGTTGTCTAACGGTAGGTACACAGGTGTCTAAAAGTTGTCTAACGGTAGTTACACAGGTGTCTAAAACTCGTTTGACAGTAGTTACACAGGTGTCTAAAAGTTGTCTAACAGTAGTTACACAGGTGTCTAAAAGTTGACTAACAGTAGTTACACAGGTGTCTAAAAGTTGTTACACAGGTGTCTAAAAATTGTCTAACATCAGCTACACAGGTGTCTAAAAGTTGTCTAACAGTAGTTACACAGGTGTCTAAAAGTTGACTAACAGTAGTTACACAGGTGTCTAAAAGTTTTCTAACGGTAATTACACAGGTGTCTAAAAGTTGTCTAACATCAGCTACACAGGTGTCTAAAAGTTGTTTGATAGTGGTTACACAGGTGTCTAAAGCTTGTTTTACAGTAGTTACACAGGTGTCTAAGAGTTGTCAAACAGTAGTTACACAGGTGTCTAAAAGTTGTCTAACGGTAGTGACACAGGTGTCTAAAAGTTGTTTAACGGTAGTTATACAGGTTTCTAAAATTTGTCTAACGGCAGTTACACAGGTGTCTAAAAGTTGACTAACAGTAGTTACACAGGTGTCTAAAAGTTGACTAACAGTAATTACACAGGTGTCTAAAAGTTTTCTAACGGTAATTACACAGGTGTCTAAAAGTTGTTTAACGTCAGCTACACAGGTGTATAAAAGTTGTTTG
>NW_013669132.1:9695-10368 GCF_000517525.1 Limulus polyphemus
TTGTTTAACATCAGCTACACAGGTGTCTGAAAGTTGTCTAACAGTAGTTACACAGGTGTCTAAAAGTTGTCAAACAGTAGTTACACAGGTGTCTAAAAGTTGTCTAACGGTAGTTACACAGGTGTCTAAAAGTTGTCTAACGGTAGTTACACAGGTTTCTAAAATTTGTCTAATGGCAGTTACACAAGTGTCTAAAAGTTGTCTAGCAGTAGTTACACAGGTGTCTAAAAGTTGTCTAACGGTAGTTACACAGGTTTCTAAAATGTGTCTAACGGCAGTTTTCACAGGTGACTAAAAGTTGACTAACAGTAGTTACACAGGTGTCTAAAAGTTTTCTAACGGTAATTACACAGGTGTCTAAAAGTGTTCTAACGGTAATTACACAGGTGTCTAAAAGTTGTTTAACGTCAGCTACACAGGTATCTAAAAGTTGGCTAACGGTAGTTACACAGGTTTATCAAATTTGTCTAACGGCAGTTACACAGGTGTCTAAAGCTTGTTTTACAGTAGTTACACAGGTGTCTAAAGGTTGTTTTACAGTAGTTACACAGGTGTCTAAGAGTTGTCAAACAGTAGTTACACAGGTGTCTCAAAGTTGTCTAACGGTAGTTACACAGGTGTCTAAGAGTTGTCTAACGGTAGTTACACAGGTGTCTAAGAGTTGTCAAACTGT
>NW_013669132.1:11321-14128 GCF_000517525.1 Limulus polyphemus
ACACAGGTGTCTAAGAGTTGTCTAACGGTAGTTACACAGGTGTCTAAAAGTTGTCTAACGGTAGTTACACAGGTGTCTAAAAGTTGTTTGACAGTAGTTACACTGGTGTCCAAAAGTTGTCTAACGGTAGTTACACAGGTGTCTAAACGTTGTCTAACAGCAGTTACACAGGTGTCTAAAACTTGCTTGACAGTAGTTACTTAGGTGTTCAAAAGTTGTCTGACAGTAGTTACATAGGTCTCCAAAAGTTGTTTAACAATAGTTAAATAGGTGTCTAAAAGGTATCTAACAGTTGTTACACAGGTGTTTAAGAGTTGTCTAACGGTAGTTACAAAGGTGTCTAAACGTTGTCTAACCGTAGTTACACAGGTGTCTAAAAGTTGTCTAACGGTAGTTACACAGGTGTCTAAAACTTGCTTGACAGTAGTTACTTAGGTGTTCAAAAGTTGTCTAACAATAGTTAAACAAGTGTCTAAAAGTTGTCTAACAGTTGTTACACAGGTGTCTAACAGTTGTCACACAGGTGTTTAAGAGTTGTCTAACAGTAGTTACACAGGTGTCTAAAAGTTGTTTGCCAGTAGTTACACAGGTGTTGAAGAGTTGTCTAACAGTAGTTACACAGGTGTCTAAAAGTTGTTTGGTAGTAAGTATCTAACTGTTGAACTTCACCACCAGACGTACTTTAAAGTTTAAGAATACGAAACCCTCTGTTCAATAATAGTTACACAATCTTCAACTAGGTGTCTATAAATGGCACAAGAGTACAAGGCATGCGTCAACAGTTTTAACTAGCCTTTCATACGTCAACAGTTTTTGACTAGCCTTTCATACGTCAGTTAGTCGGATATCATAAATTATAAAGACAAATATTTCTATTCTACAGCACACGTATTCAGCTACTACATATTACCATTGCGCTTGCGTAATACTTGCATAATGCCGTCCTACGTATTGTACAGCTGATTATTCTTAGCTAGCTGTCCTCATTGCAAAACAGTGAAACGGTTGGATAAGTAAACATATACAACTATATGTTATTGGATTGTTCTCATTTGTTGTAGACTGATAACTTTGATCTAACGACATGCCGTGCTTTGACTTTTTTTCTCGTTAAATCCCTGAAGGTTCTAGTTTACCTTAAATCTTATAAGAAATAACTTGTTTTGTGGAAGTCGAACCATTAGTGAAACTGTATTAAAATTGTTTGCGTATCACAGCTATTTATGTTCCTACTTTAAGGCGTTTAAGAAAAACAAACTTTTTTTCTTCTTCTTCAGTTTGGAAACAATTGCAACAACGTACTCAATTACATTGCATTTCACAAACTGCTTTCTTGAGATGTAATCCTTCGAAAGCTTTTTGACATTTGCGCATTTGTTTACTTACTCTATCCGAGTTTTCAGTAAGTAATTGTTTTTTATGTAGATAAAATTCAGTGTTCGCGTATCGCTTGCATGAAGTGAAACAGTTTGTAACTTGAAATGGAAGAGTATTTGTATAAAATAATGCACATTTCAGGAATTTTCAAACACAATAAACCCACAAACGGCTCAACTATGGTTTGCACCACTTTTCACTGTGTAAATAGAAACACGCAGAATACACACGACCAAATGTTAACAACAAGTTCCTACAGCTCTAAACATAACCAAGCGATGAGCAGTTTGTATGTAAGTTTTTAGATAAAATTAAATAAGTTCAGCCAAAAAAAAGCATTCTAAAGATTACATTACATAAATAAAAAAGTATAATCATGAAAACGTTTCACTGGACAAATTACTGCGTTTTATATATAAACATTACAGACAGATTGATGAAAGCAATGAGGTACGAGTCATAGTATTTCTACATTCTGAGATACATTAATTGAAAAAGAATAGGTTATAAATGTTATGTAATAAATTTAAGATTATAAACGATGAATAACGAGTAGTCAGGATGGTCTTTAGAGCCTACGCTAATGAATCAGTTGAAAGAATAACCCACCTGGTGACGTGTGTGGTTCTCGTGAAGTTCTTCTTACACACTGCTCCTATTCGCTGGTTTTACTTGCCACCTCAGCCAATGTTCAACGAGATTCTTTACCTACGTGCGTATGGTTGTAATGATTTTGATAGTTTTAGCGCAGAACAGGAGATCTGCAATGTGGCCACAGAATTGAATAAAAAGCAGAAGGAGAGCCTCACTGATTGAACATTCTGCTAAGACTTTCTGTTAGAACTCATCCAAGAGCTATGATCATGAAAGGTGAAGTTTTAAAGTCTGTTCTTCTGTGGTGTCTTGTACTCAGGCAAAATGCTGGAGAATCCCTCAAGGTGAGTAACATATCTGAGCTTTGTTTGGTTTTGTGGTAATCCTATTTTCGAATATCTTATTATCTAGCAATAAAGCGAGAGGTTAACCCACAGCAGTTAAAATAAAAACTATTTTACTTCACCAACCAGAGTTTATTCATAGCATGTTTGTAATGAAAATCTTCCTTTTAGTTCAAATCAAACTCATTCACAACATCAGCCGACACAGATTGTTTCGGCCAAACTTAAACTTAGAACTATTCTATCGAAAAGCAAAAATAAAATAAACAAACAATATAAGTTCATTTTTATTACACGTTGTTGAGACGATAATTAGTTAATATATAGTAAGATGTTGTGTAACATAATATATATGAAACAATATTCTAAGACGTGTGACATAATACGTATGAAACAGTATAGTAAGATGTTGTGTGACATAATACGTATGAAACAGTATAGTAAGATGTTGTGTGAACATTTTACTTATAATTATGTATGATTCCTATACTA
>NW_013669132.1:14138-14949 GCF_000517525.1 Limulus polyphemus
TATAGTAAGATGTTGTGTGCCATAATACGTATGAAACAGTATAGTAAGATGTTGTGTGCCATAATACGTATGAAACAGTATAGTAAGATGTTGTGTGAACATTTTACTTATAATTATGTATGATTCCTATACTACCACCGTACATTATTTATTATTATTATACTACTACCGTACATTATTTATAATTATCATACTACCACCGTACATTATTTATTCTTATTATAATACTACTACCGTACATTATTTATAATTATTATACTACCACAGTACATTATTTATGATTATTATACTACCACCGTACATTATTTATAATTATTATATTACTACCGTACATTATTTATAATTATTATACTACCACAGTACATTATTTATAATTATTATATTACTACCGTACATTATTTATTATTATTATACTACCACCGTACATTATTTATGATTATTATACTACCACCGTACATTATTTTATTATTATACCGAAATTATTCTTATTTTCTCTGTTCCCTCCACACATTTCTAATACTTTATAAACCGTCCTATGTGTATTAATTCCTGGTGGCTCAACAATAAGCTTAGAAGCTCGTAGCACTAAAATATGGGGTTCGATTCCTGGTTGGACATAGCACAGATATCCCATTGTGCAGTTTATGCCTACCAAATGTTTTCACATATATCATAATAAAATGAAAGATACAATTTTACGACACACAGAAAAAAGTATCAACAGGTCACACCTTGCCAAACCTTTGTGATTGTTTGTTTGAATTTATGCACAAAGCTACACAATGGGCTATCTGTGCTCTTCCCACCACGG
>NW_013669132.1:15489-22052 GCF_000517525.1 Limulus polyphemus
AGACATACCGCTGTCTTATTTTGATAATTTAAATTTCAGATTTATCTTGGAAAGTTTTAATTATTTACTTCTTTTTAATCTACAAGATATGTGACAGAAAATAACTTAAGTGATGGAGTTTATGTGGCCGTTGAGTAACTACGCTTAATTGTTAGTTAATTCATTTAGCCAATGGAAACAATTAAACAGTACTCCTTTACAGGAGTATAAGCAACTGAATATTTATCATAGAAAAAAAAACACACGTAGAATCAAAAAGGTTAATAAATCACGTTAGGAAAACAAACAAGTGAAACTTTTGATACTTTGTTTTTCCAACTAAAAATACAAACAACCGAAATGAGTAGTTTAAATTCAGGTTTTCTTGAATATTCCTTTACTTTACTAAGAGTTGTTGAAACATTATATTATTTTTTTCTAAAGTTCTAGGATTTATATTCAGTAACGTGTTTGTCATTTACATGTAGTTTTAATTGCTTTTGCTTATAAAAAGGTCAGTTTGAACGAAGATAAATAGATTTGTTTGACTTGCGACAAATGAATGTATCTGTATTTTAAATTATTTTGGAAACGCTATTTCTTAAAATGTTTCATTGCAATATAATTGGAACAAACATGTAATGAAATATGCAAATAAGCAGAGTTTGTAAGCTAAGCAGCTTTTTTGTGTGTCGTGGTTTTCTAATAGCAAAATATATTTGTATTTTAGGATGAGAAGGTGAACGCGGACGTAAAAGAAAATCCAGTTCAAGACAAGAACACGGAATTGTCAGTCAACAAGATAAAACAAAATACACTCAACCATGATTTCATGAGTCATATAAGACACATATTTGATACCACTGATAAAACTGGGCTCAAGAAACGTTATTTTGATGAAATAGATCGATCTAGTTTTGGTGGACTTAACAAACGCAACTTTGATGAAATTGATACAGCTGGATTTGGTGGATTCAAGAAGCGCAACTTTGATGAAATTGATACAGCTGGATTTGGCGGATTTAAGAAACGCAACTTTGATGAAATAAACCGAGGTGCTATTGAAGGATTTCGTAAACGAAATTTTGACGAAATTGATCGCAGTGGATTCGATGATTTGGGTGAGCGTAATTATGATAAAGCTGATCGTAATGGATTTAATGCCATTGCTAAAAAGAGTTCTGATAAAATCGACCGATCAAGACTCAAGGGCTTCGGCAAAAGAAATTTCGATGAAATTGATCAATCTGGGTTCAAAGACTTTGGAAAAAGAAATTTTGATGAAATTGATAGATCTGGATTTAAGGATTTTGGAAAAAGAAATTTCGATGAAATTGATAGATCTGGATTTAAAGATTTGGGGAAAAGAAATTTTGATGAAATTGATAGATCTGGATTTAAGGATTTTGGAAAACGAAATTTTGATGAAATCGACCGATCGGGGCTTAAAGACTTTGGTAAAAGAAATTTTGATGAAATTGATCGATCTGGATTTAAAGATATTGGAAAAAGAAATTTTGATGAAATTGATAGATCTGGATTTAAGGACTTTGGAAAAAGAAATTTTGATGAAATTGATAGATCTGGATTCAAGGACTTTGGTAAAAGAAATTTTGATGAAGACAGTCGATCTGGATTTAAAGATATTGGAAAAAGAAATTTTGATGAAATTGATCGATCTGGATTTAAGGACTTTGGAAAAAGAAATTTTGATGAAATTGACCGATCTGGGTTAAAGAACATTCGAAAAAGAAATTTTGATGAAATCGACCGATCTGGGTTAAAGAACATTGGAAAAAGAAATTTTGATGAAATCGACCGATCTGGGTTAAAGAACATTGGAAAAAGAAATTTTGATGAAATCGACCGATCTGGGTTAAAGAACATTGGAAAACGAAATTTTGATGAAATAGGTCAATCTGGGACTATGGACTTTGGTAACAGAAATTTTGAGAAAATAGATCAGTTTTGGTTGAAAAACTTCGGTAAAAAAAATTTTGATGAAATCGACCGTTCTGGATTTAATGACTTTGGAAAACGTATTTTTGAAAAACTCAATAGGGTGCGAAATGAAAGATTTTCTAAATTTAGAGATTATGGATTCAGAAAACGAAACGTTGATGAGATTGTCAAAGCTGCATTTGGTGGGCTTAAAAACTTACCAACTGACGTACAGGTCTAACATAATCCTTTGCGAGAACTCGAATGCATAAACGAAAGCTATAGAGATGACATACTACACTGTGAAACCGGGAAGTCTACATAGCTACTAGGTTATCTTCTCTGACGTGATTGTTATGGGGTTTGTCTATTGCATAGCCTACTATAACTATTTAGGTACATAATGTGTTATATAAACAAAATGATTTAAGTACTTTAATAAACTTAAATTGTTACATGCGAATATATTTTTTAAAGTTTGTTGTTGGTTCGAAAGATTACGTATGAAAACTTCCTCCTTAATGGTATCATTTCATAATTTAATTTCGATCGAAATATAGTTTGTTATTAGAAACCTTTACATAGAATAAGTTGTGTATTTCATTGAGATATTATGCTAATTCACTGTCAGTAGGATTTGTGTACATTTTTTGTATGTGTTAAAATTGTACGATATAAGGCTGTTATGCTATTGTATATTTGTAAAATTAGTTGCTGTTGGGAAGTTTGTAAAGACTGCTGTAAAGTAGCGCCACGGAAGCATTTAATACTAGCATGAGTAAAGTAGGCTTAACTTGGCTTAAAGCATCCTTGGCGCATGTATATAAAGTCTTTCCAATATCATAATGTTATGGTACAATTGATAATTTACTTGTGTTTACTAATAATCATGACCTATTACTTTGTGAAACCAACTTCTAATCACCTTTAATAAACAAGTACATTTCTTATGATTAATTGTCAACAAAATCGGTTTCAATGAAACAATTTTCATTGGTATGTTCTCACTACATTAACGGATAATTTAACTACTTATTCAATAATTATCAGATGTATATCAAACTACAAAAGTGATAAAACTAAATAAAAACTGATCTATTGAAAATTAGGAAACCATTACGGCAATCCCTTGTATTTTAAAGCCATCAACTGAATTTTTCGATTTTTGTTTTTCTCTGAGCTTAAAAATCGAAACCATTATCTCGTATTTCATTGATACCACGTTTATTCTTCTGTAATTAATTAAGAGTTGAATGCAATAAAATATTGTTTTCCTGTGGAACTAAAATTATGAAACAAATTTGTAGTGATCGTGCCAGAAGATAAACTGGATGTGTTACTATGGAAATGAAAAGAAATTTCTATTTTGTTTTTAAAATCTGTATTAAACCATAAACTAAATACTTGGTTGATATAGCGAAGAAAAAGGTCCAAAACGGCTACTATAAGAAATTAGTAACCTATGTTAGGATAGCTTCAAAGTCATTCGTCTTCAGATTGATATGTATAAACCATATACGAAAAATATGATTTGTTGTATATATGTTTATATGTATAGTTTTTTGTTGGGTACAGACTAAGGATTTGTACTTCCAATTGGGGTAGTTACGATTGTCATTCATTGGGTTCTAGAGTGTCTTATTGTGGATTACACACCTTTAGCTCCTTGTTATTATACTACCGCTATCGTCTGCAATACAGGGTAGCAAACATTAAAGTGTTGTTATGATTTTTAGATATATTCCGTTTTGTAGAACTTGTTAAACCTTGTCGGTATCTCTTGAAAATATTGAAATCAGAACATGTAAATAAAGAAAAAAAACAGTACGAAACATAAAGTGTTTTTTTGTGTCTTAATTTACATTTAAACCTCTGAAATGCAGTTGTTTTATACAGTTTTGTTTCTGCTGTCTATAAGTATATTTTTATTATATTTTGTTAAACTAAACTTAGTTTAATATCATTTCCTCGAGAGAGGACATCTTGCTTTCAGTAGAGGTGGTTTACTTGTGTAACGGCCAGGCATAGCCCTTTTGGTTAGATAACGCGACTTGCAACATGCGGATCACGAGTTCGAATCCCGTCTCTGGAATTCTCTCCTGTCAGCCGCGTGGATGGCCAATCCTACTTTTCGTTTGTAAAGATTAGCCCTAGCGTTCTCTATTGGTGATATTGATTAGCTGCCTTGCCTCTAATCTATCACTTCTAAATTAGTGAAGACTAGCCTAGATAGCCCTCGAGTAGCTTTCCGCGAAATTCGATAAACAAACAAACAAATCATACGAAACTCACACAAGCTTTGTTGCACTAAACTACATTTGCTGAGTACGTTATATTGAAACAATTTTTGGCCCTCACCACGTCGTTACTGCATGTGTCGCCAGTTCAGGTCATGCTCTATCTGACGACCGTGCCTCTTGATAACATTAGAAAAGGCTCCAGCGTAAAACTGTCCTGTCCAAAGCATATTACTCCTCCCTGCTTTCTTTACATAAGCCATATAGTGTGCGAGAACGACGGTTTTACAGCAGTTACTTCAACAGAAATCCATAGACGGTGCGTCGAGCGACTTTACTGGTATGTCTTCATATGGAGACTCTTTTTGATTATGTTATGTACAATTGCCTGGAGCATGTGGACAGCTTCTTTTAAGTTTGTTGTGTTCGAACATTCTCACCTATTACAAAACGCTACACTTTGTTATGATGGCCTGTTAACGAGTTGGTGCAGGTCTCGTTTTGGATAGTTTCGGTGCCTTAATTTGATACATATTTATCTGTTTTCCAATGCATTAAGCACAAGGTATATCCCCGTTATGGAAATTCTGAAAAAAATCGTCTTGTTCTGAATGTATGAATATTTTACGTCGACAAGGGCTGTTAAATTGCTTTTCCAAAAGCAATCAATCTTCAGTGGCATCACACTACCTATGAAACGCCAAGCAATCTCAAAATAGAGTTATCATACGTAACTATCCACTGCAACTCTATACTGACTGGCTGATTTGCAAATTCAAAATATCTTCAATATGACGTACTTACAGCTGCAAGACTACGAGATTGGTACACGTTACGGTCAATTACACAACGTTACGAAATTTTTTAAAGAACATTTATTTGTAGGCTTATTTTACAAAGATACTATGAGTACCTAAGCCTAACGGATTGGCCCTGTTTTTAACAAGTTTACGGTTAACCTTTGAATATAAAGGTTAGAATAACATGATATAAACTTTAACTAAATGAAATATACTTGACGTTAGTAACTCTTTCATCATCAAACTGTCTAAACCTATTTGAAAATATCTCGTTAACATACAAATGTTATTCTGGAGAATTCTGCTTACACTGATCATGTTGATAAATTATTAAGCTCACATAAGAAAATAATAATTATCATAACACCTTAAATCAAAGCCCTGGAATGTCTTTCAGTTATGATTTATCCAACTTTTTACACTCATAGTTATATTTTCAAAGTCCTTCTACTGAGAGAAATACTACAGACATTAAAAACGTACGGTATGAATATTAAACTATTTATAGAACTACGTTACTGAAACTGACACTAATATCAAAGCTACGGTACAAGCATTAACACTACCGACAAAACTATCTTCAGAACAATGATACAGTTGAATGTAATTACAGTAAAACTTAAACTAATGATAAGCTATGGTACAAACACAACTGACAGAGCTACGCAACAAACGTTAGTGCTGCTGATAGAGTAAGAATACAGGCAGTAATGCTGCTGAAGGAGTAAAGATACGAACATCAATATTATCAATATTGCTGATAGAGTAAAGATACAAACATCAATATTATCAATATTGCTGATAGAGTAAAGATACGAACATCAATATTATCAATATTGCTGATAGAGTAAAGATACAAACATCAATACTGATGTTTGTATCTTTACTCTATCAGCAATATTGATAATATTGATGTTCGTATCTTTACTCTATCAACAATATTGATGTTTGTATATTTGCTCTATCAGCAGTATTGATGTTTGAATCTTTGCTCTATCAACAGTATTGATATTTGTATCTTTGCTCTATCAGCAGTATTGATGTTTGAATCTTTGCTCTATCAACAGTATTGATATTTGTATCTTTGCTCTATCAGCAATAATATTGATGTTTGTATCTTTGCTTTATCAGCAGTATTGATAATATTGATGTTTGTATCTTTGCTCTATTAGCAGTATTGATGTTTGTATCTTTGCTCTATCAACAGTATTGATGTTTGTATCTTTGTTCTGTCATCAATACTGATGTTTGTATCTTTACTCTATCAGCAATATTGATAATATTGATGACAGAACAAAGATACAAACATCAATACTGTTGATAGAGCAAAGATTCAAACATCAATATTGCTGACAGAACAAAGATACAAACATCAATACTGTTGATAGAGCAAAGATTCAAACATCAATACTGCTGACAGAACAAAGATACAAACAACTATACTGTTGATAGAGCAAAGATACAAACATCAATATTATCAATACTGCTGATAGAGCAAAGATTCAAACATCAATATTGCTGACAGAACAAAAATACAAACATCAATACTGTTGATAGAGCAAAGATTCAAACATCAATACTGCTGACAGAACAAAAATACAAACAT
>NW_013669132.1:22887-28036 GCF_000517525.1 Limulus polyphemus
TAGGAAGTCCCAGACTGGCGATACGTACCGGAAATTTTCACTGTGTTAAACCTTGTCAGTTATTTTGTTTCAATTCTAACATACAGTATTTGAAATACTGTAGTACTTACAGTAGGAATGGGGCGGATACGTGCAACACAAGCTATTTACTCCTATACACATTTAACAACCAAATAATACATCTTCAAAAGTATTTGAGAGACGCCTTTAGGTGATAAATAAGCCACATACAAAATTACAAGTTATAAAACCACTTGAGAAAGTCAGCAGAGTAGATACAAAAAAATAAATAATAAAACCACAAGTTTCTCAATCTCATTGACTGACATTGTTGAACGCTTCTAGATGTGAAATACACAGACTTACCATAGTTATTAGTGCACCAAATAGAACAATATCTCACAGGGACCACGTGATAGTGCTAGCATGAAGTAGTTATTTAAGTTAATTAACTAATTTATCAACCATTAGTATATACACACAACCACAACTTATACTACATCACCCAAATGACATTTCACACTATAGAGTGTGTGCCATCACAAGAATAGCACACATGCACACTCACGATGTGTACATACACACCATAATTGAAGAGAATGTACATCACACACACACACACTATTATTTACACATACCATAATATTATGTTGCACACACGCACACACTATTATTTGCACATACCATAATATTATGGTGCACACCCACACTGATGATATACATACAGGATATCAGCAAAAATTAATGAATGATACATAAGGTCATGGTCACCTTATATAAAAAAAAATGTGCATGAACAAGTGGAAAAAATTGAAAGTATAGGAATGGGTGCACCAAAAAGTGAGAAAACAAGGTAGGAATGGGCATGGTGTAATAAAACTTCCTCTGTACTATCTCACAAGGGGGGCGTGTTCAACATCCGGTTCATGCCTACAATACTCCCAGACATATTTGAAGTGCGTAATTAATGTTTCCTATTTTACTGAGTTTGGTGAGGTGAACGTTTACTTAAGAAATTCAAACTTTTTCGTACACATGTTTTTCTAACAACTATTTTAATAGTAGAATATTGGTTACGAAATACGACTACATTACTTTAGACGCAGCTACCTTTAGGTGTCCCAAGAACTTTCTTCTGGATAAAATTTTCGTACACACTACACGAAAGTGAATAATAATATTTTCATTGGCAGGTCAGAGGTCAGGAGATTCTTGAGCTGATATATAAATATGTCCCTCTTGTTTTTCTATTAGGATGACCAATAATACAGTGACGTAAGTAGCGCTTACACATTGACACGGATGGTATTATAAAATGATGTTCTCTTAGTCTGGAACAAGTAATATCAAGAAAGAAATTCAAATTGGTATGAAATGAGTTGATCATTATAACAGGAAAACTAGCAAATGAAAGGAGTTGAATATGAAGATAAGAAATAAGATAAAATGAACTTTTGTGATAAAATTAGGCACTGTCTGAGAATGTGAATATGTGCTACTCAAACAGGATAGAATGAGATTGAACAGTTAACTTCACCTATAAATAGACTCATTGTTATTCACGTGGAACAAAACGTCGATTGTTTTAGCCATGTGCAAATTGTTTGTTTCTAATTAAGCACAAAGCTGCACAATGGGCTATCTGTGCTCTGCCCACCACGGGTATCGAAACCCGGTTTCTAGCGTTGTAAGTCCGCAGACATACCGCTGTGTTACTGGGGGGGACCATGTGCAAATATAGAGTTAATTAGGCATTAGATGGAAGTTACAAAAACACAGCTTTAGTTTTGTTATCAAGGTGGTTTAGTATAGGACGTGTCTCGATTACGTTATGAGAATAAAAGTGGCGTTGTCTCAACCACGTGCAGCGTGTCACTAAATGGGGGTTGATGGAATTTTTAGAGAAAAAGTTGTAATCCAATAAAAAGCGGGACTTAAGATCAAGTGAATATCAATATCTTCTAAAAGGTCCCCCAGAATAGCCTATTGTGTAGCTTTGTGCTTAATTACAAACAAACAATCTTCTAAAAGTGTGGGTGTTTATTTATATAAATATCTAATACTGTAGAAGGCTGGATAAAATACTAACAAAGTTTCTGCTGGCACTAGTTAAACCGAATTAACAAACTTAGCCAAGGACTCACCAGGTGAGTGTGCATGCTACATTGGGCAGTGTACAAACTGGTGTCGAGCTAGCATAAGTTAGTGAGGTGAAGATTCAGAATAGGAGGGAATCAGAGTCAGGGTGTGAATCAAGCAGAGTTAAACAACTGTAGAATATTGTAACTAATTTCAAAGCTAAAAACATGGCATAAATACATCTTCATGACCAGTAATTGTTTACTTGTTTTGGGTTATTAAATAAGAATAAATTGGAGAGTGACTAATTCATTAAAACTTAATTATAAGTTATAAATTCTTTTATAAATTCTACTTTTATAACATTACAACTGTTTCCCTGGTAATTCCAACTAAGGCCAGTTAGTGATGCAAGTACAAGTGGTTGAGGTAATTGATGTATTTATCTCATAAAAAGTCTCTCTTGTAACAAGGTTACACTTATATTTTTGAAAATTCCACCCAAGGCTTAACTAACAACATAACTGTACATGGATGAAATATTAAATACATTACAAGTCTAGGACTGAATCGAATGGTCTCTATAGTACTCTCGGGGTACCTCAGTCCTAACTCTGCTCAATGCCACCCAAGACCAACCACGTGAGACTAGAGATGTCCCTGAAAGATCACATCTACCTGACATAGTTGTTCCACACAGATGAGAGTGTTCATTAATTGGTGAAGATGATGATCCATAGAGCAGTCAATCATGAGCCGCTACTTGGCAGAAGGTAGGCTGTTTGTGCAACCGTGGAACATTGGGAAACAAAGGAGCCATATCAAAGCCATTGGATGAGATGCCCTCAGTCTAATGTTTGCCCAAGTATAGGAGTCCACGAACACACCTACTACACTATAACCCCGGTGTTTAGAATATCTCTGCCTCATTTTGGCTAAGACTCCATTTAAAAAGGCTGATACCACCACCTGAAGTCCCTGTGAATGAGGTTAAGCAGATTTCCTTCACATTATTCAAAGGTATGGCTAACGAAGACTTGGACCATTTCTTGAGGCATTTCAAGCAGGTAACTACTTGGAATGGATGGTTTCAAAGACAGGAAGTGCAGTGTCTAATGTTGAATATAGATGACTTTGCACTTGATTTGATTGAGCACTGGAGTAGCTTCATAACTTGGATACAGTTTTGGCTGAGTTTTACTAATGTTTTGATCCCACGGAGGACAGAGCTATCCACTAGGCCAAGTTCAAGACTCAAAGATTTGATATTCATAGCGGTGACTTGTACCCTATATACAGGAAGGCATAAAGCTTCAGCAGATGGTGAAGATATCCTTATTGATAAATTTGTTGAAAGACTAACAAGTGAAATACTGCAGCACCATCTATGTGTGAGAAACATTCTCATTCTGATGGAGAAAGTACCTATGATAACTAATTTCAAGGCTATAACTAGAAAAAGGTTGTAAGAAAAGAGGATGCTCACAGCAGCAGCTGCAGTAACTGTATTTTGTAACCATTGGTGTGTGACTGATCTCAGTCCCTGACCAAGTAAGAAATCCACACTTTTTTATTTTGTGCAATATTATCAACATTTTGTTGCCAACTTTTCCAAACCAATATCTGTTTTTACTGGAGGAGGAAAATACTTTGGATTTTGTACAATGCAATGACTGGGGGCTACCAAGGTATGACATATACCAGTGCTAATGTATGACAATGGTTCTCTCTGGTCACGTTTGCATTAAGACATAAATTATTTGTGCATACATTGCATAATGTATGCCGTCCAAAGACAAAACAACAACAATTTCACAAGAGAGTTGTTAGTTCTCCAATTGGGGAGAGTAGTTCAAGATATTGTTGATCCTCTCCCAGATACTGAATTAAATAGTTACTTCACCAACTGGGCTGAAGCTCATCTATTAACTAATACATTAACATAAGCTATTGGTGGAGCAGTAGATTTAATGATTGAGCTTATCTAACAAACAGTCCAAGAAGCTAATTTTAACAACCATCTATTCTCCGAGTTGTGTAAAATGTTTGGTTTGGTGAAGATGCACACTTTGCCTTACCACTTCCTGTCTGATAGTTTATCAGAACGAGTTAAACAAACTAACATGTGGATCTGTTTGAAGTTATTAATAATCTTGACAGAAACGACTGGAATGAATATATGGAATATGTCATGATGCTGATAATGCAACTGAAGACAGGTTGATTGGATGTTTGCTGAACAAGCATATGTTTGAACAATACCCCATATATTATGTATGGTTTGCCTTTTAGAATGGATGTGTATCGGTATGCACAAGAATATGTGGAGTGTCCAAGGCCTGCATTAGGTAATGCACATAACTTTTTGCATCAACAGCTAGTAAAGGCTTCCATACTGCATTACTGCTGTGAAAAAACAGTTAAAGAATGAATGTACAAGAATTGAGACTGAATTGGTTTGGTATACGCCAGAGCAATTGAAGCAACTCAGTTATGGCTGGAAAGGTCCTTATCTTGTTCTCTGTCAGATTGGCTCATCAAACTATGTGTGGCAGCTGTCACACATTACTCATTAATGGATTGAACACATTGCCAGGCTAAGGCTGTACATTACTGCTGAATCTCTCGCTGCCTAGACCAGGAATCAGAAGTTGAGATTGTGACGAGTTAGATGATATTGGGGTAGTGTTGTGTATCACCTCAACACAAATGATAAGGAGTAAGTATGCTAGAAGTACACATCTAGCTGCCCATGAGGAGCTAGGCAATAAAGTGTCAGTAGAAGAGCTGTGTGATAATTAATGCCTGGTCAAAATACCAACAATGATTTCTTGATTAGTATGGCCGGGATTAACTGCTAGGACAACATAATCGCTATTTAACTGTACAATAAATCAATGACTGAAAGTAAGTAGTGTTCCTTACTTTCTGAGCTATCAAGTGGGGTTTCACAGTGAAATGTATGCGTAACATCAAAGAAGAAAGAAAATATCAAGTTTATCAACTCCTAGATGGCAGCACTGCAGCTATCAAAACAAACTAATGTAGATTTTTATTCGATGACGAGGAA
>NW_013669132.1:28623-30616 GCF_000517525.1 Limulus polyphemus
CAGGTACCTGATGATGACAAAACCTTGTCGAAACGTTGTACATTTGCTGTTATGTTAAACTTATATTAAAGTTTTTCTTCATTACCCATTCAAGCCGTCTCCAGCCATTATTAATGTAGATTTTTAGTTACCATGGTAAATCACATGAACCAGAGGCAACCTGTCTAACACTACAAGCATATATGATTATATGTATCATTCAGATATATGTTTATGGCAATACTCATGTAGGAACATATTTTTATGTGCTTGGTATTGCACCAACACACATATTTGATCTAATTTGTGATGCGTTATTGGAAGATACAATGCACTTGATATTTTCATTAATGCTGATGGCAGAAGTTTCTGACAAAGAAATATTCGACAGATGAAGAGATAATAGTTGCAGGTGAGTTCATTACATCTAGGAGAATACACGGTTTTATCCAATGTTTATGGTAATAATGGTGAAGGGAATTTTTGACTGGATTAAATTGAAATATTTATAAGTGGGTAGAATTGTCTGTAGAAAGTCCACAAACAGAAGTGTGTGACATCAAAGATAAACTTAGTGTACCCAATGTTATATCTGGTTATGGTTTTATATTTTTATTGCGTTAGATTGCAATGTTTTAAGCATACAACTAAATGTTGTTAGTAACTGGTGCAGTTGAAATGTATAAAAGAGTGGAGTGTTAGTGTACAGTCTGAAACAGAAAGTAACACCTGTATGGCATTGTTCTGAAGTCGCCACAGACCTTTACTCAACTTATATCTGAAAGAAGTGTTATGGTAATAAAGTAGCTTTGCTAAAGGAATTATCATGATCAGAAGCTATAGACTGACACTTGTACAGAGACTAGTCTCCTTCAGTTCTTCATATAAGAACCAGACAATAGTGGACGAATTTGTACAGAGACTAGTCTCCTTCAGTTCTTCATATAAGAACCAGACAATAGTGGACGAATTTGTACAGAGACTAGTCTCTTTCAGTTCTTCATATAAGAACCAGACAATAGTGGACGAATTTGTACAGAGACTAATTTCCTTCAGTTCTTCATATAAGAACCAGACAATAGTGGACGAATGTGGGCAGATTATAGGTAAGTCCACTAGATTGTGGACAGAACAGCTGTGGGCTGGCCATGCGCGTGACCTTACAGCATCATACAAAGAAAAGACATTTATTGTATACAAGAAATGTACACATGTAAATTATGGAAACTGGCATTTAAACAGGGCAATAGTTAATAGTTGTGACTGGACCATCACAACATTTATACCTACATTTTTCGCTGAACTTCTCACCAATCAGAATCCAGTTGATCGCTCATCTTTTTGGCCATCTTGTCTTCTACTGGACTTGACAGAAGGTTTGCATAAATTCATTCTGCTGGTTGAAAACTTTTACATTGTATTCTCACATGAAAGATCACATTTGATAAATGATAAAAGATGTGACAACCCTGGGAATCTCTTAGCCTGAATGAGCTGACATAGAGCCTACAAAAGTGGAGGACATTCTACCGACGCGATCCTCTGGCATGCGTATCTGGTCTGACGCTACTGTTGGTCTTACCTGATGTCTAGGAAAGTAGAGGATCCTCCCCTGACTACCACTTTGGTGCCAGGATCAGTTAGAAATTCAACATCTGCACAAGTTATGTAGCCAATCTCTTGTATGAGAGTGTCATGCACTAAGTACTTTATTTTCCTTTTATTTACTAATATTTTTATCTCATGATTATTTGATCTTATAAAGGGAAATTCACATATAAAAAATTACCCTCTTTTATCAATATCCTAAATGGCTATTATAATTTATTTGGTACATCAGTGTTGTGTGCACAGTGAAAACATTTTCTTTCTTCGTCGATAACTTCATTGTTATCATGTTTATTAATTTTGTTTACCTTTCTTTATCACTAACTTCAGACTTGTTACGTTTACAAGTTTTCTATTTTTGTCTATGGTTACGGTTGTCGTTATCCAATATTTGTGAGTGTTATTC
>NW_013669132.1:31578-34135 GCF_000517525.1 Limulus polyphemus
CAATCTGAGGGTCGCGGTTTCGAAATCCCGTTCCATCAAACATGCACGCCCTTTTAGCCGTAGGGGCGTTCTAAGTGACGGTCAATCCCACTATTCGTTGATAAAGGAATAGCCGAAGAGTTGGCGGTGGGTGGTAATGACTAGCTGCTCTCCCTCTAGTCTTTTACTGCTAAATTAGGGATGGCTAGCGCACACAGCCCTCGTGTAACTTTGCGCGAAATTCAAAAACACACAAGTCCGAAAACTTACGGCTGTGCCACTGAGGAACCTCAGACAGCAATAAAATAGAATATTTTATTACAATTTACAGCTTTTACAGTAAGTAAGATTTTTTTTTAGAACAGGTTCGACGTTTCGATCATTAATAAAATAGAATATACGCTGCTTCACACAACATGTTGTATTTAATGTATACAAAACAAACTAATTTATACAAAATAAAAATTAACATCATAATTTCACTTCATATCAGGAAGTTGAACTTAGTAAGAGTTTCATAAAATCCACCAAAAAACCGTTGACAGGTCTTACGTTTATTAACGAGGTGCATAATCGTTCAATTCAGAAATATTAAATACGGAATGTTAGAACATTACTGTGTAGTAGTTTGTGAGTGTGCAGTATTACATTCCTTTCGAAGTGAGGCTTTTCATTGCTCTACTATTAAATGTGAAACCTAGAAGCCGTTCTCAAACTGACGAAAACTACGTATTTTGCATTGGTTAGTGTAATAAACTTGGAAACAAAAACTGACCTCTTTCTCTCAAGTCATTAATTTGCATCTTGATCTAAAAGCATCAACCGCATTCATTTCTAACTCTTGTCTAACTAAATAGTGGGATTTGACCGTCACCTATATAACGCACCTGCGGCTCCAAAGTCGAACATAAAATAAAGTTAAGGAAATTTATTTTGTTATTTTATACGCATTCTAAACAGACAGCTATAATAGAAGGGGCCCGGCATGGCCAGGTGGTTAGGGAGCTCGACTCGCAATTTGCGGGTTCAAATCCTCGTCCCACCAAACATGCTCGCCCTTTCAGCCTTGGGGGCATTATAATGTGACGGTCAATCCCACTATTCGTTGGTAAAAGAGTAGCCCAAGAGTTGGCGGTGGGTGATGATGACTAGCTGCCTTCCCTATAGTCTTACACTGCTAAATTAGGGACGGCTAGCGCAGATAACCCTCGTGTAGCTTTGTGCAAAATTCAAAAAAACAAACAAACAATATAATACAAGGTTCAGAGCGTGTACATACTTAGATGATACATGAAATATGACCATTTTGCTTGTAGTTTTATTTGCATGATCCCAATAAGAATGAAATTTTCTAATGGGGTTTCCAAATGGGTATCAGGAAAATTGCCTCCCAGAATATTACCCCAAAGAAAAATTGCCCTCCGGGATTCGAAAGATTTTATTTATAATCATTTAACACTAATTCAGCTAACATACAACGTTTGTACAACATTGCTAAATAGTTGTACATTGGTAAAATCCACAACGTCATGCATTATATGTTGTGGCGCTGTTAGAAGTTAATGGTGAATATATATATATTAATGGAATAAACAATTTATAAAAATTCCAATAACAGTTTACATGTTTCAAAATTAAATACATGACCAAGGGAGGGCCCAAGGGGGCCCGACCCCCTGAAAATCGCATATTATTTTTCAGCTTTTACATATAATAAAATCGTTTTGTATCATTTAGTACAAAACTTCTAAAAACACTACTACATTTGATTTGATTTGTTTTAATGACCATATTATTAAAAATTTAGATCAATTTCAGCTTTTTAATTCAATGACTCCCACTACCCCCGAGTGGAAAATCTGGCTACGCCACGGTTCAAAATACTGAACAACATTGTATGTAAAATTTATATTGAAAAAGAAATTGTAGCCTAGTTTACACTTTCTATTGTGCAAGTACTTATTATTTGAATTATATTATGAATGAAAAGTTATTTCAAACTCAAATTGTAGCCTGAGTAATATGTTTACACTTTCTACTGTGCAATTATATTATGAATGAAAAATTATTTAAAACACAAATTGCAGCCTAAGTAATATGTTTATACTTTCCAAATGTGCAATTATTTTATGAATGGAAAATTATTTCAAACACAAATTGTAGCTTAAGTAATACGTTACACTTTCTACTGTGCAAGTACTTGTTATTTCAATTAGTTTTTGAATGAGAAATATATCATATATCTTTGATTTTACTGTTCGTAATTAATTATATGTAATTATCACGAGTTGTATTTTCGTAAAAAAATACATAAAATACATAAACAATGGAAACATACCTTGAATCGTCTCATCAAACAATACATAAACAATAGAAACATACCTTGAATCGTCTCATCAAACAATACACAAACAATAGAAACATACCTTGAATCGTCTCATCAAACATGATTATTCTTAAGAAATGAGGCCGGAATCGTCTCATCAAACGATGAGACGATTCAAGGTATGTTTCTATTGTTTATGTATTGTTTCGATGAGACGATTCAAGGTATGTTTCTATTGTTTATGTATTGTTT
>NW_013669132.1:35003-45465 GCF_000517525.1 Limulus polyphemus
TGTATTGTTTGATGAGACGATTCAAGGTATGTTTCTATTGTTTATGTATTGTTTGATGAGACGATTCAAGGTATGTTTCTATTGTTTATGTATTGTTTGATGAGACGATTCAAGGTATGTTTCTATTGTTTATGTTATTGTTTTGATGAGACGATTCAAGGTATGTTTCTATTGTTTATGTATTGTTCGATGAGACGATTCAAGACATATTTCTATTGTTTATGTATTGTTTGATGAGACGATTTAAGGTATGTTTCTATTGTTTATGTATTGTTTGATGAGACGATTCAAGGTATGTTTCTATTGTTTATGTATTGTTTGATGAGACGATTCAATGTATGTTTCTATTGTTTATGTATTGTTTGATGAGACGATTCAAGGTATGTTTCTATTGTTTGATGAGACGATTCAAGGTATGTTTCTATTGTTTATGTATTACGATAATATTTTATCACAAATATCTATAATACAGTTGTTTTTATAGTTTTTAATTTTTTTGAAATTCATGATCTCCTGTATTTTTAAATTATGTGCATGTATGTATACACATAGTGTTTTTTTTTAAATGTGTTTTATGTACTCTTAACTGTATGTTTATTCAACAAAATGGTGTTGAAATACAAAATAAATACATTAATTTGTATTTTGTGTGTGTGGGAAGGGGGGATTCTATTGGGGGCAATTATCAGGGGATAATTTTCCTAGAACCTTTAAAATGATATAACGTAAAACCTGATTTATATTAAAGTTTAAAGATCAACGTTTTGTAACACTTTACGTATAGTACTTTACACTAGTGTTCTTTGCAAGAGGGAATCAGACTGCAATATAACAATTTTATAGACTGGGCGTGAATTAATTGCTAGTATGCCGGGCTGCAGATAAAAAAAGTCCAAGGTTCGAGTCCACAAGATACAACTGAACACGCTCCGCACTTTAAGCTGTCGTTAAGTTATAAAAGTGACAGTCAATACCTCCATTTGGTTATAAGAGTAGCAGTATTAGCGTGGAGTCCTAGCGACTGGTCGACCTTTCTTCGGTCTGTAGTTCAAATTTAGGAACGGTTGTGTCAGTATCTGACCTTTATGTCGCGTAAAGTACAGTTCAAGTCGAAAGTATCGAATACCAAGTTTTGTTTCTCGTGCATTTAAACGGTTTCTTTGAGATAAACACCGACACCTTCGTAATGGACACAAGATTGATGGCGTACTTCAAATACGAAAAAGTAACTCTCCATTACCCGTTGTGAAACTTCGTAGTTCCAGTTAACAATTGATACCCAGGAATAGTTGATGGTCTAAGAAATGGTGTGAAAACACGGGCAGTATTGATGATCGTGGAATGTCTGAATGATCACATTTTAAGGCCTCAAGACTATTAGTTTTATGTTCGTTGTTACTGTTCTGCGTTCGCAAATCCTACTTCTGGGAGTTATTTCCGAAAATCTCAAATCCATGCAACGTGAGCCCATTTAAAATAATCAAAAGCACAACAAAAGTTTCGAAATGTTAACTTTCAATAGTGTATTGTCATGAAATAGCTGATTACCGGTTTGAAAATGCAACTATTTATCAGTAATTAATGTGTGATTTTTTTCTTTATTTAAGTACGAAACTCGTTTCCACCGATGACGTCGTGTCCGCCGGGAGGAATCGAACCCCGGATTTTAGCTTTGTATGTCCCTAAACTTACTTCTTTCCCACCGGCGAACACCTTCGTCGTACCAATCTAAACTATTTTGCTTAAACTCGAAGAATACTTTCTTTTAAGATCTGAATAATTCAGTACTTTATCTATGTTCGATAAGTAAGGGGATACCTTTTAAAAAGAAAGTCTTGAATAATTATTCTCAGACGTTAAAAGTGAGATATGCATAGTTTTACACACGCAAGAACAACTTCTATATATATATACTTAACTGTTTAATATGTGACAGTCCAGTAACACCAAAACATGCAACACACGAAAGTCGATTTGAAGATATAAAATTAAAAATAATATTAAAGGAAAAAAATTCTGAGTATTTGTTGAAATATGGCATTTCGATCATCATTACATCCCTTCACAACTGAATGAGACATGGACAACTGGGAAAAATTAATTTCAGTTCAACATATATTTAAATACTGAATAAACAGAACATTATTGAGTTTTGATTTCAGTTTCGAAACTGATGGAATACGGAAAGAATATTTAAGATATTTGATCACCTTATACTGAAATAAGTCTCAATATTGTTTTCTGTTTGTTTGTACTTAAGTACAATGGGCTATTTTTTGCTGTGACCACTGCGGGTATCGAAATCCGGGTTTTAGCGTTATAAGTCTGCACACTTTCCGCAGTGGGGGGGGAGCATTTGCATTTGATATTATCAACCTAAAAGCCACTTTGTGCGACACATGGTCTAAACTGCTACATCAAAAGCCCCAAGATTTATGAATTGTCATTTCTAATTTAGAGCTGTTGACGAGAGGAAGGACAACCAATCAGCGGCACAAGCCGCCTACACTGCTACTCTTAACCAAGTGGAAAGATTGACTGTCATTTTAGCTGAAAACGCAGCATGGAGCGTGTACAAAAGCATATAGTAGGCTCGAACCTTGGACCTTCCCTTCAGCAGCTTGGGACGCTTATCATTAGGCCACAACTGGTTAGATATAGATAGGAAATAAGATAGGTTAGCAGTAAAATTAATGGTATAGGAATGTTCTATTTGTTTCTCTATAGCTTGTTTTAGGAGCTTTGTTTACGTTTTTTATATAATTTGTTTGTGTTTGAGTTAGTTTAATTTTTTATTTAGTTGATTTTCGGGAGCTAAACTAGGATATAAGTTGCTGAATATTTAGTAGCGATAGCGCCACAAAAAATGACATTTATTCTCGAATATTTTCCAGACATTCTAATGATTAATTCAGAAGTAGTGTTTGTTGTCTCAAAGGAATTTATTTTCAATAATAGTGAATGAATATGAATTCAAGTGTTCACTATGAAAAAGTGCTATATCCTTCTTGGTGTTATTTACAAAACGTGTGACAAAATAAATCTTAATTTTTAGGTTCGTGGAGGATTCTGTCAGCTCATAACAAAGGACGCCAATGCGCGAAATTTTAAGAAAAGAAAAATCTCGTCAAATGCGATTGTCTTAGGGTCTGTGATTTTTGTGGGTCTGACGTTTGTTCGTAATTAAGCACAAAGCTACACAATGGGCTATCTGTGCTCTGCCCACCAGGGGTATCGAAACCCGGATTCTAGCGTTGTAAGTCCGCAGACGTTAATGAAGACTTGCGACTGGAGCATTTGTTGGGTGGAACTGAAACCTGAACAAAAGTTAGGGTTGTTCCTCAACTAGTTTACTAGACATCTGCCAACTCGTACAGAATTCAGTGGAAATGCATTCATAGAAACTATAATATAGTTGCGAAACTTGGGTAATATTCTTTAACCTACATTAATGAGTAATTGTTATCTAACACTTAAAATATTCAACAGTTAAACTTCAACATTCTGTGTTCTCCATATTTAATTTTATTGCAGTCATAGTTTTATATTTAGTTTATTGATAGGCAAATATTATTTCGTTACTACTCAAAAGTGTGTGTGTGTTTTTTTTTATAGCAAAGCTACATCGGGCTATCTGCTGTGTCCATTGAGGGTAATCGAACCCCTGATTTTAGCGTTGTAAATCCAAAGACTTACCACTGTCCCACAGGGGGACTTACTCAAAAGATCAGTGGCGTACACATGAGGGGTTCGAGACCATCCAGTAACTCTATGCACACGGACTCGGTCATTCAGGTAAACATAATACTGTTTATTTCTATGCATACGATATACGTACATCCCCGTCCCACCAAACATGCTCGCCCCTTCAGCCGTTATAATGTGACGGTCAATCCCACTATTCGTTGGTAAAAAGAGTAGTAAGCGGTGGGTGGTGATAACTAGCTGCCTTCTCTCTAGTCCAAGGGTTCCCAATCACGGGTGTTGGCACCCCTGGGGGTGCGAAATGAGGGTCCAGGGGGTGCGCGGAAGAGGCCTGTACAAGGTCCGTTTTTCCCCAAATGTCGCCAAGAGGAAATGTCTAATGCACACTTTTTAGGGGAGGGGTACGAGGGTCACAAAAGGTTAGGAACCACTGATCTAGTTTTTCACTGCTAAATTAGGAACGGATAGGGCAGATAGTCCTCGTGTAGCTTTTCGCGAAATTCAAAACAAACCAAACCAAACCGATATATACAGTATGTACTTATGGTAACATGATATATGCGTGTGTTTAACGTCCACCTTAATCGAGTTGATTGGTGTTTGGTCATGTTTGTGCGACCTGGTGCTATGACGACCTTTTCCTCCTAACGTTCACCCTCCCCCAATAGCGGTCAAATTTCCGCGCACAACTCTGCAAAAGGTGTCATTAATTCTCTCTATTGTTATACGTATTTTACGACTTTGGCTTTGGGCTGTAGGAATCTAGTGTCCCAGATAATGACTTTGGTAATTTTCCCTTATACCTTGTGCCCGCACACCAATTTACTTATTCAGGCCTATAGATTATTCGGGTTTTCTAAGTGATAATTTATATCAAATTAATGAGACTATGTTTAATAATGCCCCTCAGTAGCACAGCGGTATGTCTGCGGACTTACAACGCTATAATCCGGGTTTCGATACCCGTGGTGGGCAGAGCACAGATAGCCCATTGTGTAGCTTTGTGCTTAATTACAAACAAACAAATGTTTAATAATATATGGGAAGATAAACCATCGAAGCCTTCCTACCGTCATGACATGTAGATTGGTCTATGGAATATCCAGAATAGCTAACTGTTAATATCATTTCTGGAGATAAACACCCATGATGTAAACCATACAATACCCATAATGTAAACCGCACACTACCCATAATGCAAGCCATACAATACCCATCATGTAAACTGTACAATACCCATAATATAAACTATACACTACCCATAATGTAAACTATACACTGCCCATAATGTAAACTATACACTGCTTATAGTGTAAATCTTACAAAACCCATAATGTAAACCATACATTACCCATAATGTAAACTGTACACTACCCATAATGTAAACCATACATTACCCATAATGTAAACTGTACACTACCCATAATGTAAACCATACATTACCCATAATGTAAACTGTACACTACCCATAATGTAAACCATACATTACCCATAATGTAAACTGTACACTACCCATAATGTAAACCGTACACTATCCATAATGTAAACCGCACACTACCCATAATGTAAACACTACACTGCCCATAACTTAAACCGTACAATACCCATAATGTAAACTGTACACTACCCATAATGTAAACACTACACTGCCCATAACTTAAACCGTACAATACCCATAATGTAAACCGTACAATACCCATAATGTAAACCGCACACTACCCATAATGTAAACCGTACAATACCCATAATGTAAACCGCACACTACCCATAATGCAAGCCATACACTACCCATAATGTAAACCGTACACTACCCATAATGTAAAATATACACTGCTTATAGTGTAAATCATACAATACCCATAATGTAAACCGCACACTACCCATAATGCAAGTCATACAATACCCATCATGTAAACTGTACAATACCCATAATGTAAACTCTACACTACTCATAATGTAAACCGCTACACTACCCATAATGTAAACACTACACTGCCCATAACTTAAACTGTACACTACCCATAATGTAAACTGTACACTACCCATAATGTAAACTATACACTGCTTATAGTGTAAATCTTACAAAACCCATAATGTAAACTGTACACTACCCATAATGTAAACCGTACACTACCCATAATGTAAACCGCACACTACCCATAATGTAAACACTACACTGCCCATAACTTAAACCGTACAATACCCATAATGTAAACTGTACACTACCCATAATGTAAACTATACACTGCTTATAGTGTAAATCTTACAAAACCCATAATGTAAACCGCACACTACCCATAATGCAAGCCATACATTACCCATAATGTAAACCGTACACTACCCATAATGTAAAATATACACTGCTTATAGTGTAAATCATACATTACCCATAATGTAAACTGTACACTACCCATAATGTAAACCGTAAACACTGCCCATAACTTAAACCGTACAATACCCATAATGTAAACCGCACAATACTCATAATATAAACACTACACTGCCCATAACTTAAACCGTACAATACCCATAATGTAAACCGCACACTACCCATAATACAAGCCATACACTACCCATAATGTAAACCGTACAATACCCATAATGTAAACTATACACTGCCCATAACTTAAACCGTACAATACCCATAATGTAAACTATACAATACTCATAATGTAAACTATACACTGCCCATAACTTAAACCATACAATACTCATAATGTAAACTATACACTGCCCATAACTTAAACCGTACAATACTCATAACTTAAACCATACACTACCCATAATGTAAACTATACACTGCCCATAATGTAAACTATACACTGCCCATAACTTAAACCGTACAATACTCATAATGTAAACTATACACTGCCCATAATGTAAACTATACACTGCCCATAACTTAAACCGTACAATACCCATAACTTAAATCGTACAATACCCCTAATGTCAACCATACAATACTCATAATGTAAACTATACAATACTCATAATGTAAACTATACACTGCCCATAACTTAAACCGTACAATACCCATAATGTAAACCGTACATTACCCATAATGTAAACTATACACTACCCATAATGTAAGCTATACACTGCCCATAACTTAAACCGTACAATACCCGTAATGTAAACCGTACACTACCCTTAATGCTAAACATACACTACCCATAAACCGTAAACCGTACAATGGGTTGACGAATCTAAGTAATTAGAGTAACAGATAAGTGAAAAAAAAATATATGTTTATGAGAACTTCACATATTATGCATGTGTAAAACCATTACTGTTCGGGTAAAAACCTTAGATAAAACCAAAATTAACCATTACATGTCATACTATTTGTTTACTTTGTGTTAAATCATATCACCAATATCTAATAAATATACCCTTGGAAGTTTAAAGTTTGTAAAAAGAACGTTACTCGTTTTAACATGTTTACTTCGCTACATTCACATATTAAAACCATACAATAACTAATAGCTATCTATAAGATTTACATTTACAGTCACGAAAATGTATGGTTTGAGTTTTGTTTTTCACTACAGTTTGAAACGTGGTATGGCTAACTGTATCTTGGCTATATGAGAACGAGATGTCAAATCTTTGATAAATATCAAAAGTAACATTTGTAAAGTTTCGTGTATACTTCCCTAACTTTTTCACTACACATCCTCCGAGGAACTAAAGTCTTATAGTCAAGTTGTTGTTTTTTCTGTTTCTATGAGAATACTTCAAAATCTAAAACTATCTTATGAATTTTTCAATACTTTTTATTCCAAACACGGTAATTTAGGAAGCTTTTATGAAACACCTAAGGTGTTTGAAATTTTCAATAATTCACTCATATTTCATTGTATTTAGGTTTTATAAGAAGAATAGTGTACTGATGGAATTCCACCCTCACCCACCAGAAATATTAAAGCAATGGACTTGACACGAAATTCTACGTGTTATAATATTTACCCGATAAGCAGTTGTGTACGTTCGAATTCTGTTTATTCTCATATTGTATTATTTTAGAATCCACGTTTAAAGATAGTGCTGAATTGTAAAGTTAAAATGTAATTAATAATTTCAAATTTTAAGAAACTTTACAATAAACATTTTAAACGATTAATAAACAAACATGTCATACAACTTCATTCACTTTGAAATATTATATTGTTTGTTTGTTTTTAATTATGCACAAAGCTATACAAGGGCTATCTGTGCTCTGCCCGCCACGGGTATCGAAACTCGGTTTCTGGCAGACATACCGCTGTGCCACTGGGGGGCATTATATTGCTGTCACTGAATATGTTTCAGGAAATATATATATACTCGATATATCAAAAAGAAGTAAAAAAATATATCAAAAAAGTAACACAAACAATGCACCAACCAACTTGCCACGTATCCATCTTCAGTAAGAAGAATCATTGTTGCCGAGATGTTGTCTCTAGGAGATTAAGAAATGTTTATTGGTGAATTGGTGTATATATCAGCCAATTCCTATATTATACGCTGGAATAAAATATGGTACATAATGTGCTCTTAATTGCAAGTCTATAGAATACACTGTATCCACTGTGGGGAATAGAACTGCCCCCCAGTGGTACAGCGGTATGTCTGCGGACTTACAACGCTAGAAACCGGGTTTCGATAACCTTTGTGGGCAGAGCACAGATAGCCCATTCTGTAGCTTTGTGCTTAACTTCAAAACAACAACAAGAACCCTCGATTTTAGTGTTATAAGCTTCAAGCATACCGCTGATCCATCGGGGGACTCTTGTTGCTAATAAAACATCGTTATCCGAGATATTTAATATAGACTTAATACAGATTTATATACATCTAGCCGGAGTACCCGTCCCCTGACTGTGAACTGGAGGAATAATAAGTCGAACATGTTTCTACTAGCTGATTGTTAACTCGGGTATATTTTTATGATTAATTAATCATATAGACGAACATTAACAAACTTATATACATCTAGCCGGAGTACCCGTCCCCTGACTGTGAACTGGAGGAATAATAAGTCGAACATGTTTCTACTAGCTGATTGTTAACTCGGGTACATTTTTATGATTAATTAATCATATAGACGAACATTAACAAACTTCTATTGCATAAAAATATGATCAAATGAATTATTTTTGTAATTTAGATAAGCATGTTTCTTTATGAGTAAACTGGAATGGACGGCAACTGCTTGTTTTAATAAACACGCGTGTAGAGGATGACGTTTTGAAATGCTTCAAAGTTGCTGTCCATTCCAGTTTACTTATCATGAACACTCTACCTAACCCATCCATCCAAGAAAGCATGTTTCATATTTTAGGTTATAAAAATTCAGTCATACACAATACTGGAATTTACTTGAAGCACTAAGAATATTAATTATCTTATATTTATGTTGCGAACTGCGGTGTCTGTTCCTAGCGTTCGTCTGTCTCTCGTATGAAAAGCTGCGCACGCAGACAAAGCTCAACATTCACTTTTGAAATGACGGGATAACAGGCATGAATAATGTTGGTGCCAAATTTATTTTCGCAAGCAGGATATTCTACACTAAATTATTAGGAATTAATCACACTATCATTCACATTTCAGAATGTGACATACCTTAAAGAATAAAAATGTTGACTTGCCGTATGTTATTGTTGAGCGGCTCTTAGTATGACTGAAATGCTCAACAATGGTGAGCAGTATAAGTAGCTCAGAGTTTTGGCTCTGAGTGAAACCAAAAGTGCAACACACTTAACTTTTTTAAAGTCCATGAAATAATTGTAATTGTTGAGGATTTCAGTCATGCTGAGGGCCACTCAACAATAACATAATGTTACGACAGCGGAAGTCACGCGACGCTGGGAGCATGCGCGCTGGAGTTTCATGACTTATCGAGGAATCCCGCGAATGTCCGAGTGTTTGCTAGACGCCCTCTTTTTTAGTATATAAGCCCGGCAAATAGAGCCATCGGCAGAGGCAGATAGATTGAAGAGATAGATAAATAATTGAGTCAAGTAAACAGTAGGCACCGTAAGTAAAGTGTGTAAATCACTGTGATTTATAGCGTGTGTTATAAAAGTTGTTAAGTGTATTACAAAGTTTGTATCGAGAAAGAATAAACTAGTTTTAATCAAGAAGGGACTTGTATCGCTGAAGTTTCTCGGAATCATCAAACAAGCAGATACGTAACAATAAGGTAAATTTACATTTTTATTATTTAAGTTACGTCACATTTTGAAATGTAAATGATATTGTGATTAATTCCTAATAATTTAATGTAAAATATCCTGCTTGCGAAATAAAATTTGGTATCAACATTATTCATACCTGTTTGTTCTCTCGTCATTTCAAAAGTGAATGTTGAGCTTTCCCTGCGTGCACAGCTTTTCAAACGCGGCACGTGAAGAGGTCGCTATAAACGGGAGACAGACGAACTCTCGGATAAACATCATGGTTCGCAATATTTCTAAGATCTAGGATCGAAAATATTTTTGAATAGGTCACAAATATTTCGGTTTTTAAAAAAATGTAATTATCTTTCTGATTCATTTTGTACTTACATTAAGTTTAAAGAATTTAGCGGCCAATTCCATTTCCAAACTGCAAATATGTCAGGTGCAAGATCTAACATTTAATACCGAGATATCAGACTTATAGTTGCCGTTAATTCTCGAACATACTGTTGCTTATTTGCCTGTTTGTTAATTTCCCGTAGAAATTCTTTCCGAGAAACTTCAGCGATACAAGTCCTTTCTTAATTAAA
>NW_013669132.1:45912-52578 GCF_000517525.1 Limulus polyphemus
GCTTAATTATCTGTCTCTATATCTATCTATCTGCAATTATCATCTCGCTTTATTTGCCGGGCTTATTTACTAAAAAAAGAGGGTGTCTAGAATGCACTCGGGCCTTCATGATCCTTCCAGAAACTCATAACGTGTTACCAGCGTCATGTGACTTCCGCTGTCGTAACAATACTATTGATATAATATATATTTGAAGTTATAATTCATTTGTTAGCTAGAGGGAGCTGCGGATTTTTGATGATGTTGTGTGACATTAAGTTTACGTTATCCCTAGAAATATCTAGAACAAGAGTAGATTAAAAACGACGTTCCGGGAAGCATTGAGATGGTTGAGATAAAACTAAAAGAGAGTTATCGCTCTACCTTGTTCAAGTAAGTGAATTTATTGTACGTTAGTGCTAGTACTGTTGTTAGAGGTGTAACGTCATTTGTAAATGTAGGCCTAATAAATTACCACAGTTTAGAAGTGGTGTAAGCTTGTAAAAACGTTTAAAGGAGGAAACAAACCGATTTCGTCTCACTAAGTGGACTGGACGTTGAATTACTCTCATCTGATAAATAGAGAACTACGTTAAAACACTATCAATATCATCACGAAGTTTACACAAAAATAAACAACAAAACCGAGGTGTATGTTTTAGGCTTCCTTCTAAAAAATCGTATCACTAGGTTCCAATAGCTGTGTGACAAAATCTTAATTAAATGTTTGGTTAAATTAATTTACGTTTACTCTATAAGCAACTTCCTAATATTTTGTTCAAAATCAAATTTACGGTGTATATTAAGAATTGTTTTTTTATAGTTAAGCACAAAGCTACACAATGGGCTATCTGTGCTCTGCCTACCACAGGTACTGAAACCCTGTTTATAGCTTTATAAGTCCGCAAGCATGTCACTGAGGGACGTATATTAAGAATAACAGGATTATTTCACTGTGCTTATTACTTTTATTATTTGACATTTCTGGTTTTGAGAATTCTATCTGCATGGATATATGTTTCTAGTAAAGGTGTGGCGATACAATACGAAACTTGGCAAGCTTTCAGTAAACATTATAATTCTTTTGTACAGAAAAAATAAGAATTTCTAATAAAGTGTTTTTGATAAAAATTAAATGATTCAATAAAGGAAGATGAGTATTGAGTACTACATGTTGTCTTCATTTCTTTTATCAAAAACATTACATGCAAAGTAACATAACAAATTAACAATAACAAAATACATAGACAGATATTAACTTTTTATATTGTTTTACTTCACTTGGCAGCTACCATTTAGTTGATCGAACCTGAAAATTTGAAAAAAAAACAAACACTGTAAGGTGTGAAGTATTTAAATAATACAATGTTAGTAATATAGATAATAAATTACAGACAAGACTGTCAAACTTTGTAACAAACCGTTGGTAACACTTTTGTACGTGTCGTATCGACTACTATGATGAGATACGTACCCCACTGAACTGTTCCTCAAAGTCCCTTTCAACTTATAGATTTTTTGTAACTGCTGCTGTTAGATCCACACCATACCTAAAACACATTTTTATTTCCTTTTGTTTGGAAGGTGTGATGATGAGTTATGTTTGTTCGTTGATTAGCACAAAGTTATACAATGGGCTTTCTATGCTCGGCCCACGGCGGGTATCGAAATCCAATTTTAGCCTTATAAGCCCTCAGACTTACCGCTGAGCCATAGGGGAGCGATGAGTTATATCAACAGGAAGCTAAGAATTGACATTAAAATACACCAAATGACATGTGCGTAAAAGTAACGCATAGCATTAAAATAAAAACGTGTACATCTACCAAATTGTAAATACATATTGTATTAACAAATTTTACAGTAATAACTACGATTAAACACAGGTGATTTTACGTCCTGCTCACAAATTTAAAGTTTGTGCAGCGCACAACTCTTCAACTTTACAAAATAAAAACTGTCTACAAGGTAATTGAACAAAGTAAAGGTTTTAGAGGTGCCTGAAAATGGTGTTTACAGGTTTCCAAGAGGGCCTGTGAGACCACAACCACAAATGTCCTGAGTCCGGATAGCGTGAATCTAATTAGGAGCCTGAGAGTGAATGTCATTTACAAGTTTTTACTGTGCTGCATTCAAGGAGACAGAACAGTGATGAAAGTTTTTTTTTATTTTATTCTAAAAAAGCCCCACCCCCCAGTGGCACAGCGGTATGTCTGCGGACTTACAACGCTAGAAACCGGGTTTCGATACCCGTGGTGGAAAGAGCACAGATATCCCATTGTGTAGATTTGTGCTTAATTTCAAAAAACAAAACAAACTATTCTAAAAGAACTAACAGCCATTGTATATCCCAAATAAACAGGTTATTTACTTAAAAGACGATTTAGATGTCAACACGTAACATTTGTTATTTTCAATCAAAATTTACTTTTATCATACATCTTTTAATTTTGGTCTTATAATGATAAATATTCTTGTGTGAGCTGGTGTAATTAGAGCTTAAATTTATTATTTAAAAACTATCTTAACAGATTTCAAGATAGTCGTGTTGGTGAAACTAGATATACAATTATTGAGAGCCAAAAAAAGAAGATCATCTGAAACAGATAGCAAGTGGAGATTTCATGGTGTAAGACCTATTTCTTCAAGCAATGGACTCAGTGAAGAACATGGAGGAGGTGTGTCAGAATAGAGAAGTCAAGAATAAATTGGGAGCTGATGGTGCTGTGAATTAAATAGTATATTAGCACACATGCATGAAGAAATAAAATTTTGTTTACATATAACAAAATGTCCTGACCTGCTGACAACTTACTATAAATATCAAACTACTATTATTAGTTGAAAACTTACTAGAAATCTCAAACTACTAGACCCCTGGAAGCTAGATGGGTCTTCGTACGTTCTGAAGCATTGTTAGCCATTTTGTGAGACTAAATATTCACATTATTTACTGGTAAGATGACCAGTAAAAATTGGACTGTTGCCTACTTTTAACTGATGTTCCAATTACCAAAATTACATATCAGTTAAAATAGAAACAGGTCATTTCATTAAATATTGAGGCAATAGTTGTAAAAAGTCATTTCTCACTATGGCAGATTACTGACCAATAATTTTAAAAGGCAGGTATGGAATATTATGTAGTTTAATGTATAAACTTCTGGTTATCCTTCTAGACACTGCTTTCAATTTTAAAGTAAAATGACGCATAGTGGAATTTATATGCATCGTGACAATCTTTTTTTCTTCAGCAGATTTTGGCTAATCAACGGACAAGATAATGTAAGAATAGATGATGCATTAGATCACTATCACACACAAGATGTTCGTAATTTGGATGTTTGTAATTTTGTTTACTGTATATTTTATGAAATATGCTGAATAGAACCTCTATCTTGCATTTGAGTAACAAATGCCTTATTGTCGGGATTTGTAAGGCCGGATTCTTTACAGTAGGTGTCTGTGAATTGTCGAAGAAAAATTTCAACTATAAAGAGCAGCACTGTCCACTTGTTTTAAAATAATACGTTAAAAACAAGTCAAACGTATATATAAATGTTCGTTACACTGTTGGTTACCACAGTTGTATTATCCAGAGCTTTAAATAATTGTCTCTTTTTTTCGTCAAAGTCAACACAGGCTGGTTCAGTTTAATACTTTAGAACACAATTGACAAGGCGAATTATTTCTTCTTTACTCTGTTATTACCATACAGTTTGTGATAATTTCACTTTAATAGTCGCCAATATATATCTTTATCACGAAACTCACCATCACACAGTCTAGAACTAGAACTCAATAATGATTTCCTCATGCGTATTTAGACCCTAACAGAAGTCTAGAACATTCCACACAATATTAGATATTGTGATGCAATAATACTCAATTAAACCAATGAGAAACTCAGAAAATTCTAACAACATGATGGAATAATCTCACTATACGAAACAACCGCTAATTTATAACAATTCAACTAAACAACGTATAACTCGTAAACAGCTATGTAAACAAGCTTACCATAAAATATGGCTTCTAAAAAATAACTATGATACCCACACTATATAAACTATCTAAATCTGAACGCTTGCATTAAATTTAAACTGGAACAGTCGTGTATATCTGAAACTTATTTTGTCATTTGTTATTTTGTCAAAACATTTTTTAGATATTTAATGAAAAGCTTTTTGGCTTAACAGTATCCACTGAATATGAGTGTTATAATTTGAATGTCACACTTTATAAGATCTATAAATTCTGTATTGCAATAAATGACCAGATTCTTTAGCTCAATGCAAAATGATAACTTATGAGATGTGTGTAAAACCCAACTCTTTACTGATCTTTTTGACCGTCTGCCACTACAATTTAACGAACTAATGCAATTTCGAAGTGTTTCGTTTCCAAAACATTTTGTGATTGGTCGGCTGCTTGCCGCCAATAATCTTATTAAAAGGAACCACACACATTGATTTTAATATAGCATAAACATTAAAGAAAGAACACAATCTTGGATAAAGCTTAATAATACTGGTAGGTTGTCTCCACCAAGCACCCCCATTCTCCTCCATTTTTCTCACTGGATTTGGACGAATCGGGTGGATAGCCAACTTGACAACATAAATGCAGAATTCCACCAAATGGCAACCAATTCTCATCCCTGCAAATTACAATGATGTATAAACATTATCACAATGTATAATTATTAGCTGGGAGCCTCCAGGATGGACAGGCTTCATGGTACAGAAGCCGGGGTTTCCCATGTATCACCAGAGCTTCTCTGGCCAGTTGCCAATGTGCATTACTAATGCCAGTGGAGTCATACTCCCAAAAGAGCCATGAGCACGAGATAAGGTGAACTTCTTTTAACTGTGGCACAACTGATCTCCAGTTGCTGGAATGTTCATATTCCGTCTTCAGGCAAGACCATCGAGTACACATACTTTTCAGACCAACACCACAACACATGTAAGGAGGATGACGATGAGCAATGGTCGTAACAACATCTACTGGTTTAAAATAGTAGAACCTGGGCTGACACTGCCTGGCAACTTCGGCAAATGTAGCATTCAGCTTACACACAACATTGTGGTGATTCATATTGAATTTGGCATCACATGTTATGTGCCAATAACGATACATGAGCATGATGGCAAATATAAGAAAGCTAAACATAAAAGGAAAGCTGTGTCTCTTACTTGACCTTGGCAAGGTTGATTCCTGAACTAAGGTAGTTGTCGTTGATCTGGTTTCAAGCATTGGTATCTTGGGGATAGACCCACTGTAGAAATTGTCAACCTATTTTGTTTGTGCAACAGGTAAAGTGCAATTCTATAACAAAACCATATAGTACCAATCAGACTGGGTCCAAGAACAGTGGAAGCCAGCATGCAGACTGAAAAGGAAGCAGCATTTATTTTTCATTTGACAGTAGTATTTTGTGGGGAATTATGGATGTAGTCTAGTACAAGAAACAGTGTTTTCTGTCTTAAAGCAGCTCCACTTGCTCGATCAGTGATCTGTGTGAATGCGCTTGTTGTATCAGTACTGGTCTATAACTACAGACATTAATCTATTCAGCTTCCAGCTGGAACAGTCATTAGTAGGGCAACAAAGGCAGAAGTGACACAATCTAACTAAGAAGCTAGTGTTACACTTTCCAGAGAATCTGAAGTTTCCAGCTGAGGATATGTAAAAAATGTGAACTTACACAGAGACATGAATTCAGGAAATTTGCTCGAACGATTTACTTGTCCTTTTTAAAGGTCTACTTACCATTCTTTAAAATATACATTTTAGGATTTTGTTTTTATTTATCAGTGAATGTAATCAACAGAATGTCACTGGTAGTTCAATTTTGTTTGAAGTGGTTAATATCTTGTTTTGAATCTAAGCTGTTCATATATATTTGTTATTGTATTTTATGGCTTTTAACATTTAGTCATTTTATGGCACAGAATATAAAAATATTTCCTGTACGAACTGAAAAAAGAAATCATGGTTTACATTAATGCTGCCACGAACTAAAATGGTGTTATATATATATATATATAATAGTTTAAAGTATTCTGTCAATTTTATTATGTTATATATTTTTCCTCGAGCTGGCATCAAACTTTAATAGGCTGTAGACTGAAGCAATGTAATAATACAGTTTGATTAATTTAAATATGTTTGTTACTATGTTTGCGAGTGAGGGTTTGTAAATCAAAAGAATACGTATAATTGTGTATACAGTTTTGTTCTGAGGTTTAGAGGTACACACTTGTTCGTGTATATATATGCTTGACTTCTGCAGTTCAGCATTTTCAGGAACTTGCAAAGCTTCCTAGAAATGTATCCATGATGTTTTTTTTCTACCAATATAACAAACAATGTGAAAATTGACTTCTCCCAAGAATCAAGTCTAACAGTAAAACTTGTTGTCCCGGGCAATATATGAAGTACACATTTTTGTAGTTGAGCCCAAAATGCAAGACCTAGTTGAGTATTAAAACCAAGAAGATGACCTAGGTGAACAAGGATTCCAACCTACTGACAATTTGTCAGAATCTCATGCACCACTACAAAATTGAAATGGGTATCACTTTATCTCAACATGAACTATGATAGCTGGAGACGGCTTAAATGGGTAATGAAGAAAAACTTTAATATAAGTTTAACATTGAACAGGCAAATAGTATACAA
>NW_013669132.1:52599-54724 GCF_000517525.1 Limulus polyphemus
AAGTGGGTTCCTCGTCATCGAATATGAACTATGATATTTTAAATATTTTTATTACTTAAATGTATTTTTTTGTCTAAAAGTTTGTCTTTTTTTACTTTCATGTTGTTATGAATTAGCATTGCACAATACATCCTTTACAGTAAGGGTGTTTGGGAGTGGCGTTTCAAAGTGGGTGTTTGGGAAAACAAAGCCAGAAGCTTTCAAGATCTGTGTTTTAACCACTAGATGCAGATACAATATGATGCAGCAGGTAACAAGGCATTCTGTAACGCGTTTATTAAAGTATATTAGTACAAAAATCTAATCCCATCTCACACAGATTTACAAACTGGAATGATGCCTCTGTAAATTATAATAACAACAATAGAATCATCAGATTGAGAAGGAAGACATTGGTAGTACATATCTAACTGTTTGTGAATAGTTATATGAGGAAATCCCAGTAGTGCTCTGATAATTAGCCAAAATAACGCTGATCGCCTCTTGATTATTATGACTGGGGTTAACTGCATTGCAAGATATCAATATATTAAAAGACATGTTGTTTCATTACATGATGTACATATAACAGTCACTTAATTATTGACTAACAATTGTAACCCTTACTTTCTGAGCTATTGAGCGATGTTTGGTAGCAAAACATTGATACGATATCACGTGATACTTATTTGATCTGTTTGGTTGAGTTGTAGCAGAACCTTTGCTAAACAAAGATAGACAACTGAGAAATCTAACAAATGTGACAAATAGATTTTACATTCCTAGTTTTTTTGAGTATTCAGGTTACGTTTTCGGGAAAATCTTGCCAGAAGTTTGCTCATAGAAACTGCCCGAGCAAACTCGCGATCTTGCACATAAGTTGGGATGACTGTGTGTTGTAACACTGCAAGATCACAAGTGATAACCTGGTTGATATACACCAATTTTCTTTGAGTCCACTTCGAAAGTTGTACTCTAACACAGCGAAATTGGCTGTTATTTTGTGTTTATCTAATGTATTTCGTTTTTTTTTACTCTAGATGGCAATGCTGACAGAATAAACATGGCAATTTGGGAGGATTGTTATATCATGACAATGAAAATAATTTTATTTCTGTCCGTTGTGTGCCCACTACTTTGTATTGAGTGTTTATACGTGTATTTGGTTGATGACAACACGAATGCAATACGTATAAGAGTACGGTTTATTCACACAAATAAAATATTTTGGTCTGAAATATACATTTAGTGGAAACTGCAGTGATTACGTTGAACTGTATTGAGACCAAAACATGGTGTGGTTTGTGGGACTGTATTGAGACCAAAACATGGTGTGGTTTGTGGGACTGTATTGAGACCAAAAAATGGTGTGGTTTGTGGGACTGTATTGAGACCAAAACATGGTGTGGTTTGTGGGATTGTATTGAGACCGAAACATGGTGTGGTTTGTGGGTTCTTAATCCAGGGAATAGATATTTGAAGTTTGGGCTAAAACTGAAATTTTCGAGGGCATGTGATTTTTACTCAAACACCAGTTACTAGAGAATCTTCATTGTTTCATTTATGTTGGTGAAAAAAATACATTTCAGTTTTATTAACTGAGATGTTCATAGATTATACAACTTATTATTGAAAGGTGAATTGAATATATGATAAATTATTTGTTGAAAATGAAAGAAAATAGTGTATCTGGTGATGGTATGTGTATGTTTTCCTTGCAGCACAGCTATCTGCTGTGTCCACCGAAGGGAATCGAACCCCCTGAGTTTAGCGTTGTAAATCCACAAACTTACCGCTGTCCTACCGGGGACGTACTTAGTGGTACATATCAAACTGTTTTGGTCTTTGGAGATTTTATTATATGTTTTGTCTTTATTTCTAAACAAGGTAGTCATTATCCACTTATTTTGTATTAATTACATTTAGTTGTAATACTATTACATATTTTGTGTGTGTAATATAAGAATGCAATGTTAAATTTATTTCTGATGTCAGAGGTGATTTCACTAATTTATTCAGGTTATTGTTACGACAGCGGAAGTCACGTGATGCTAGTAACACGTGATGAGTATCTAGAAGATTCACGAAGAGACGAGATGTACGCTATTTTGTATATATAAGACCGGCAAGAAGTGACGCCAGAAAA
>NW_013669132.1:55599-61825 GCF_000517525.1 Limulus polyphemus
CCCACAGTCTGATGGGATGGTAGAAAAATACAATTGTACAGTGGGACAAGAATTGGCAAAGTTTTGTAATAGTCGCCAAGATCACTGGGATGTCTTACTCCCTCCACTGTTGGTGGCCTATAGGACAGCAGAGCATGAAATCACTGGATACACTCCAGCAAAGTTGATGTTTGGTCGGGAACTTCGGTTGCCAGTGGATCTGTTAACAGGACGCCCACCTTATGAAGAGTTGCCTGAAAATGTGTCAGAATTCGTGAAAGTGTTATCGGAAAGGATGGATAATATTCACCCCCAAGTGCGTTCAAACTTGAAAACGTCTGCTGATTCGATGAAGTTATGTTATGATAAGATATCTACTGAAGTCAGCTTTGTACCAGGAGACAAGGTGTGGTTGTATAATCCCAGGAAGACCAAAGGGAAGTCTCCTAAGTTCCAAAGGTGGCGCATGCCAACAGGCTTTGGCATTATCATGGTCCAGGACATTTCAGTTGGAACAAAGTGAACAACGAAACAAACGATGCTGCGAAAGACGTCACCTAAAAAAAGCCACTGTCGAAGAAAAAATTCTACCCGGTTTTGAGAGTCACTTATTTATTCAGATTATGTTTAACTTGTATTGGAAGGCAGGTTGGAGTCATTTATTTATTCAGGTTATGTTTAACTTGTATTGGAAGGCAGGTTGGAGTCACTTATTTATTCAGGTTATGTTTAACTTGTATTGAAAGGCAGGTTGGGGTCGTTTATTTATTCAGTTTATGTTTAACTTGTATTGGAAGGCAGGTTGGAGTCATTTATTTATTCAGGTTATGTTTAACTTGTATTGGAAGGCAGGTTGGAGTCACTTATTTATTCAGATTATGTTTAACTTGTATTGGAAGGCAGGTTGGAGTCATTTATTGATTCAGGTTATGTTTAACTTGTATTGAAAGGCAGGTTGGAGTCATTTATTTATTCAGTTTATGTTTAACTTGTATTGGAAGGTAGGTTGGAGTCATTTATTTATTCAGGTTATGTTTAACTTGTATTGGAAGGCAGGTTGGAGTCACTTATTTATTCAGGTTATGTTTAACTTGTATTGGAAGGCAGGTTGGAGTTATTTATTGATTCAGGTTATGCTTAACTTGTATTGAAAGGCAGGTCGGAGTCATTTATTCATTCAGTTTATGTTTAACTTGTATTGAAAGGCAGGTTAGAGATGTGGATAGACAGGTTATGAAACTTTCAAGGTTTTAAACATCGGTCATTACTTATGAAATAGTTGACCTAATTTCAGTTACTAAGGTAAGATGTCTTCTTGTAGTCTCATCCCCTACCACTTCACCACTGGACGCAGGATCTATCTCAATGACAGCCAAATAACTCTTTCGGCATGGGTACCTTTTACTGCGCATGACACAAGGTTTTAGTGTCTTACATTCAAAATTTTATTAAACTACTTTTTGTTTATGTTATACCAATTAGAATAGCATAAAATCTTAGCTAATAATCCATATTTTAATAGTATACACGTTTTAAGTTCTTAATTCTAAAAGGAAATATATATATAAAAAATCCTGAATTTCCACTAGTGTAACACACATGACAAATTTTGTCTTAGTATGTCATCACCCCTCGAAAATGTACGAAATTAAACGTGAAATGCTCTCTATAAAATCGTTATTGCTTAAACAGGACATAATCTTTATGGCCTTCAATTATTTTGTTTTGTTACAGAGCTATCAAAGAGAAAATCAGACCCCTCCTGCCACATACTCACTTTCACAATTGGTTGATAGTTCTCTCTTACGTTTCATTATATATTATTTATAACCAATAGAAAGTCATGGTTTTCATATATCAAATGGCGTTTTGTATAATATTGTGTTTTCAACAGATTAGCCGTCAATGTCACTCGGAGTAGCATGGATGAATTTGTAATGATTTTTGTGGCATAGTCAGAAAGCCAGGAAAATTTTTGAAGTATGTGAATTTGTCTACTTTTTGCATATTATTAGTCTATATTCTTTGATGTATTATATAAGTAAATAAAAATTGTTGTGTGCTTTACCATAATCGCTAAAAAAATCAGGCTTAACTCTACTCGACAATGGAGGACAAGAAAAAACTAAGATTGGGTAAGTACTTTATTTCTTGTTTTTCATATTTATTCTTTATTTATTATCATAAGAGTAACTCAAATTAAAATTATGGATCTTTTTCAGTTATTTAAGACTAGAATAGGTAAAATATGTAATAATAATGTAATTAAAATTGTTCACGAAGCACGCACGCGAGCAGCTCGTTGGTAATGTAATTAGATAGCGTAACGTGAGCTGCACCTTCCCCGAGTGATTTACAACTTATAATGGCAGGGATATCAGGTAGACACGGTTCAGTGGGCAATAAAACAATAAAATTTAATTATAAATAGATGTATAATGTTACGAACTTAGAGCTACTTAGGATAAACAAATATAGTTTCAGGTTACAATCTAAAATCATACTATAAAGAAAAGAAGGTTAATTTAGGTTTATTTAGATTTGTTTTGGTGGTTACGAGGTCGGTCGAATTGACCGATCCAGTTTTGAGATTAGGATAGAAAAAATAACATATAAATTATAAGGATTTAGTGAAAAAAACGTTTGAAATGCATTTAGTGATTACACAAAGGAAATTTGAGATTTTTGAGATGACGAAAGTATTTTTAATTTTAACATGAAAATTAATTTGCGCATGGACTATTCAAAACAAATACTCAATATATTCATGGACAAAACTTTATTTTATTTTATTGAAAGTACTTCACTTAGAAATATGACTTTTTGTATGTGAAAAACTTGTAATATTAACTGAAAGACTGCCAAATTTCGTGAAGATATACCCAATATATAGAGAGTTATAAGTATTAAATTAGTGTCAACTTTAAACGAGTACAGAAAGTCACGTGACTCGGTCAAGTCGACCGGCCCGCTGTCGAAAGATATAATAACATAAGACCGTCGTGTATGGAACACAAGTGATGCTGCTGACGGACACTACTGTCAGAGGTTGACATGGTGGGGTGTGACTCGGGGAGTTGCATCCACATCGTTCCACACAAAGTTATCTGCATGCCACATTCACTAACACTTATAACAAACATGTTCTTACATCTTACTGGTGAGTGCATTTGCCACTAATGATCTAAAACAGGATAAATGTACTATATCTAGATTCAACAAACTTTTTCGAGAAAGGACTGGGTCATGACCAAATAAGTTGTGATGACATAACCTTACATTGCTGGCTGAATTTCTGACTTATATTAACTTGGAGTTTACAATCGTGGTTTTTGCTATAGAAAGGCACAATTCTTGATCACTTTTTATCTTGTTTTAAAAGTAGTGGAAAACATACTTGATGTAGAGACTGCAATAACGGACTGCAAGTCCAAGTTGCCCGCTAATGACATCATCTAAAGTCATGCCAATTGTGATTCAAACGAAGATCATGAAAATAATGATACTCTTATTACTTTGGAGTATGTAACGCCTCTTACCTCATGAGATCTGAGGGATAGAATCTTCCATCCTGAAACCACAGTTTCCAGTCTGGCCTACTTTGTTTAATCCTAATATAATATGTCAGATATAATATGTCTCCGTTACCAATATGGTAACGGAGAACACCAGCCAGCAAGACCATTGGCACTATCATTGTCAGACCCAAACTATAGAATGGACAGTAGCTTGGGTCTTAATGTGATGGAAGAAGACATACTTCAGGGATGCACAGACATTAAGCACCATCGCCTCCTTGAGGAAAATCGTCAGCCTTAGGAGGGAGTAACACACTTCCAAGGAGTGTTTGGAGGGTCAGAGACACTTTTCGTAACCGCTGAGAGGTAGTTATTGTAAATAATGTTATTGCATTATTTAATTCCGTGTTCAACTTTAACTCTTGCATTAATTTTTTCTTATGTATAACTTAATGGTGGATTTTAGCGAACAGACCTCTGATGATTTATAATCTTCATGTTTTAATTTGTGGTTGATTAAATTCTTTCAATTTTAATATTGTACTTTTGTCTATGATTTTGCGAGCAACTTACAAGAATCCCTGCATTTCGTGAATTTATAATATTATGCTATTTGTATTTATTTTGAAAACATTTTTACTGACAAATTATGATTTTTTATTTCATTTGACTCTTTATTTTAATTTGCTTGTCAACTGATGTTTTTGTATCACTCTATTGTTGTATTTGTGTAGGTTTACTTTTACATTTTGTGCATTGACTTATATGTATACCCTAATGTTTAACTTATCAGTTTACAACCAATATTTATCTAACATGGCAGAAATGTATTTTCCTGATGTTATATACATAATGATTTAGCTTTGTATCTTACAGAAAACAAATATCACCTATGGTCAACCAAAGTGTGTCAAACATAACAAAGTGCATTTATGTGAAATCCAAGATACTTTATCTTCATCAAAATATTTGTAACATGTTATTCATTTCACAACCAGCTGTACTGGTTTGGTTTGTTTTGAATTTCGCGCAAAGCTATTCGATAGCTATCTGCGCTAGCAGTCCACAACTTAGTAGTGATAGACCAAAGGGAAGGCATCTAGTCAGCACCACCCACAGCCATCACATTATAATGCTCCCACGGCTGAAAGAGCGACAAGCATTTGATGGATTTTTATTCTGACACCACAATGGCAGCTTACATTTCTATAGAATACAACATTTTTCTGATGTTACTTCCACTTAAATCGGACCAAAAATCCAGTCCATCAATTGGAAAAACTAGATTTCAAAGTTTTCATTGACATTAAAACTTTGACGTCACAGACATTAAATCTGAGTATCCTTATTCCATATCTTTATAGGCCTACTATTATATGGGCCGAAAGATGCGAACAAACTTAGTTTGAAGAAAGTTTTGATTCATTCATATCTCCTTCAATTTATATTTTATTTTTAAATAAGGCCTGACTTGTTTTATCGATGCACGAGTAATAACGACTTTAATTCAAATATTTTTTTTATCAATTTGAAAATCAGAAATTTTATATGTTCAAACACCCAATCATTGAAAGAACTCTTAAATAATAAAAATACCATTTTTACTACATCTCTTTTTATCGCTATATAAGTCGATTTTTTATATAAGGTTTTATTTGAAATAATAACTATAATGAAATTCCTTAATCTCACATACATATTTTGAAAAGTTTTTAGATACAAACGAACAAACATTTAAATATAATCATTTCTGTCAATAATATCAATTCTAACACTTTTTATGCATGTTTTTTTTAACCTGTTGTTACAGAACTGTTTTACATTATTGACAGAAATGATAATATGAACTGTAACACTTTTATGTGTGTTTTTTAAAGTAAAACAATAAGGTTTATAACATGTCTTTAAAAAACTTTGTACAGAATAAAACCTAAACTCAGCCCTCGATTTAACAAGCACTCTCTCAGCTAGCCAAACTCCTCAACTTGCTTTGTAATTTAAAATCAAAGATAATATTTAGAAATTTACACAAATACAGTAACTATGTGGTTTCGATGTAAAATTAAACATTTAATTTTATAATGTATTATTTGAAGAATGAAATATTCCTTTATTTTTTCTATGTAACACCTATAATGGTATTTTCCTTATGTTTATTATATCGAAGCAATCGATTTATATTCTCTATTCATCATAATTGTATATATTTACTAACTTTAATATCAGATGTCAGTTATTGTTACGACTGTTGCCTAGATACCTATTTTAAACAGTTTTATCGCCCAGCACATTGTTGCCCGATGAAAGCTCCGGTATGAGGGCCGAAAGCTTGCAAAAAAAAAAAAAGTATTTTAACGTACAGAAAAGTCAGTTTATAATAAAAATAATACCTACGTGCACACTCTCAGAATTACCTTAGTATCTATACAAAGTTTCAGATCTCTCTCCTCATGGAGCAATGGCGCTAACTGACTGACACACAAACATACAGGCTGTTTTATTAGTATAGATTAAAAACATCTTTAACTGCGGACGTTATTAAAAAAGAAAGCTTTTTCATTTTTAAGTCTCTCTTTATAATATTGTTATGACAGCGGAAGTCACGCGACGCTGGGAGCATGCGCGCTGAAGTTTCTCGAAGGATCACGAATTATCGAGGAACCCCGCGAATGTTCGAGTGTTTGTTAGACGCCCTCTTTTTTAGTATATAAGCCTGGCAAGAAAAACCA
>NW_013669132.1:61929-63937 GCF_000517525.1 Limulus polyphemus
ATAGCGTGTGATATAAAAGTAGTTAAGTTTAACGAACTGATTGGAAATTCTGTGTATTACAAAGTTGTATCGAGGAAAAAAATAAACTGGTTTAATTAAGAAAGGACTTGTATCGCTGAAGTTCCTCGGAAAGAATTTATACCGGAAGTTAACAAACAAGCAGATACGTAACAATATTTTCTCTTAATGTTATTAATGAATTTGTGTATGCCACACGATTTATCGTACATTCCATTATTTTACCATCCAAATCTGTTCTTTCAAAACTTCCGATTGCATACGAAAACGACTACTCGCTCAATAGCTAATGTTGTTGTTTGTAGTTAGAATATTGTGAACTAATTTTATGAGGTTTTAACGCTCATGACGAAAAGTCAGTGATTAAAGATGTTTTCTGATTACTCGTATTTATATATGTTGTACCGCGTTTACAGTTATTAGACGATGGGTCTTGATATTACACCATCATGATTAGCAGCTCCCTCTAGCACACAATTAAATTATAACAATGAAAATATACTTCTGCTAATTCTACAGACATTATGTATATAGGTACGTTTATTTCATGGACACTGTGCATAAAATCCATGTAGAACTAACTACATTCAGCTGGTTAGAAGCAACTTTAATGATTTAAACTGACTAGAGCAAACTTTTTGTCACTGTTTTCTTAACATTTTTTTTTGTTAGAACGGAACGTGATTTGAATACACACAGCTACAGACAGTTATTATTATTTCAAATACGTGGTGCAAAGATCTGATGTTTCTTCATTTTAGGCCCCAGAAATTCGACAGTTGTTAATCGACTATATTTCCTTAAATTAAATTTATCTACATCAATTCAACTAACGGCCAAAATATCTTGTTTCATACGTATAACAATAAAATATTTACTTTATACTGATATTAAACAGAAGTATAATGTATATCCTTTCCAATGTCACTAAATTATTTCAGTTATAATTTTATAACGTCAAGCATGTCAAAAACAACAACAAAAAACAAACTCTTATTTAGGAAGACATTTATCAGGAATAAACACGTTGTTGTTAGGGAAATATAAACGTTTTGAATGTAAAATAATTTTCACAACAACAGACTGATTGTTGTAATTTGCGCTAAGTTACTCGAGGGTTATCTGCTTTAGCCGTCCTTAATTTTGAATGATAGACAACAACCCTAACGGCTAACTTTTTACCAACTAAGAGTGGGAATAACAGTCACATTACAACACCCCCACGGCGGAAAGGGCAAGCATTTTCGGAGACGGGGATTCAAACCCGCAACTCTCAAATTGCGAGTCGAGCACCCTAAACAATATAGACGGCACTAACGTATAGACCGTCAAAAATGATGGGGCAAGTACAACCACCCCACCTAATAATATACCCAAACCATATCTTTCATAGCTAAATGAAATAAATAAATACATTTTGCGAAATCAAGCTTGACCAACAAAGAGGCAAAAAAAGTGCAGTCGAGGCAGTCAAACATCGGTAAATTTCTTTGTGAGCCAATCAAAATTAAGATCATTCACGAAATGAATTCGTGGCGTATTCATAGAATGATTAGTGGTAAAAATCAGTTAGATTAACAGCTTCTAATATATAGAAAAGCCATTGCGTTTTGGTAACACTATGTTCCAATAATGGCTTTTATGTCATTTCCCTTAGCAACAAATGTATAACCTAATATTGTTGTTAGTCTATGTACTGAGAGTATAAAATGAAATGTATAGACAACAAAACTGGAAAAATATTTGTTGGTTTCTTAATTTAGAGTCTCCGTTGATTAAAAGAGGTTTAAAAACGTTGGTGATATAACAGAAAACAGCTTAATTGAGAAACGATTTAAGTTTAAAATTGAATCGATATTTTTACTTTCATTATAAATTTTACGCACTTGGCTACCACACTATGTCTTTACTTCATCACCAGTTAGATATATTGAATTTCGTATCAGGTATATTTCTGGAATAAATATTTTAACTTATAAAATTATAGAAT
>NW_013669132.1:64190-65870 GCF_000517525.1 Limulus polyphemus
TTGAATCGATATTTTTACTTTCATTTATAAATTTTTACGCACTTTGGCTACCACACTATGTCTTTACTTCATCACCAGTTAGATATATTGAATTTCGTATCAGGTATATTTCTGGAATAAATATTTTAACTTATAAAATTATAGAATACATTTAAATATACTACATTATCAAAGATTAAATGAACAGAAAGTTTACCAACTTCAGAACTCGGTGGTCCCACTGTTGTAGTGGAGCAAATTACCTTCCACCCCCAATCCAGGGCAATGAAAAATACTAAATTTAACACGAACTCGCAAAGTTAAGAGATAGCCGAACCTATATAGTTGGAAAGTGGTCTAAAGAGGATAAAACTTATTATCAAGGATAATGGGTGATATACAATACTGACCATGCTAGATTTAATCCTTATGGGGCTGGTAAGCACCATTCATGTGTCAAGAACACACCTCATTATCAAATTTGAAAATTTAAGTAAAGATTATAATTTCAACTCTACGTCAAAAATCTTTACTCAAAATATTCTACAATGTATACGTTCTCGTTTTGTAACAATTGATTAATGTAATTCGTAAATAAAAATATTTAAACTTACAATTTCGCGCAGCTCGGAGGAGTCTCGCCTGTAAAACAACACTTGTACATGCAAGACAAAAATACGAAACATTATAACCCGAGTGCTCGGGTTATAGAGTTTCGCATTTTTCTGTTCAATTGATTTTTGAACCTATGTTTTCCTAACGTTACTTATACTTAAATAATTTTCTGTTCCTACTAAATCATAGCTTTATACTCACTAAGAAACTATCATCCCTTGAGAATATAATTCTGAGGGTTTTGTTTCTCAGATGATTTATATTCTCTGAATTTGATTACTACAGCATCTCATTTCCCACCCTTTTTATGACATCACAGCATGTGATTGAACAATTACTAACAAAACTCGTTTCTCAAAATAGCTATAGACGAACCTTAAATATTATTGGATAGAGTAGATTATAAACTATTTATGTCACTGTAGAGTAAATAAAGATTTATGGTTTTATGGGAACTGACAAAGAACAACGGAATGCTGTGGAAAGTTTATCAGAGATAGAAATAAACCACAGATCTCGCAATATTATATATACAATGATGTTCTTTTTATTCCAGAAAATGCTTTAAGTTATATTTGTTTGAAATATACGGAAACTTTTTTTTCTATGATAAAATATCAGTTAAGCCTTATTATATTTATATAATTGTTTGTTTTTGAATTTCGTGCAAAGCTACACGAGGGCTGTCTGCGCTAGCCATCCCTAATTTAGCAGTGTAAGACTAGAGGGAAGGCAGTTAGTCATCACCACCCACCACCAACTGTTGGGCTACTCTTTTACCAACGAATAGTGGGATTGACCATTACATTATAATGCCCCCACGGCTGAAAGGGCGAGCATGTTTGGTGTGATGGGGTTTCAAACCCGCGACCCTCAGATTGCGAGTGAGCGCCCTAACCACCTGGCCCTTATTTATATAACACTAGTAGGTGATTCAAATCCTTATTTGTTGAATATTATAATTATCATAATTCCAACATTGCACATAAATAAAGTAACTTATTGATTTATCGAAAAAAAGTATATGTAGTATTGTAACGAATTTATTATTATGTATTTATTTTTAATATGAACGTTGTTTGAATT
>NW_013669132.1:66536-69364 GCF_000517525.1 Limulus polyphemus
TATATATATATATATATATATATATATTAAAACATATTTGTGTCAAAACAAAAACGGTGCGAATCAATCTTGTTGGCAAATAGCGTAAATTAAATAAAATATCGACATATTTCTAAACACTAAATCCAGGGTACAGTTCAACTATTAAAAGTTAAATTATTTAACACGGCCTTGGATTATTTCAAGTTCTCAATATGCAACAGTATACATAAGTTGATTTCGACCAAGAATAATGTCATCATAAATACTGTTACCTTGTCTGACCTATTGCCATTTTGAAATATAATATCCTAGTTAACAGATAAGTATTTTATTTTTTGAGTTTCTACGGTGTTTTTAATGATTTATAGCCAGAAATAATGACTAGTGTAATTATTATTTGGCTATCTGTGCTCTGCCCCACCACGGGTATCGAAACCCGGTTTCTAGCATTGTAAGTCCGCAGACATACCGTTGTGCCACTGGGGGGGCACTGCAATTGGTAAAATAAATTTGTTAATGAATATCATTCAAGATGAAATACAACTGACTGGATATATACAGTAGAATTTTCTGACGAATATTAAAAGTAAATAGGAATTATAAAATGAAGTATTTTTTCAAAACAATGTCTCAAGATAAATTTTGAAATCTGAAATCACAAAAAAATTATTCGAATTATTTAAAGCCAAAACCAGATACTGTTTAGTAAGTTTGTTCTAATTTTCACGTAATTTGGTTTACTATTTCGACACTGAGGAGAAAAATCCAGGCACATCAGTGGCATTGGAAAGGGTTAAACAGGTAACTGCCATTAACACAAAACACAGATGCTAACCAAAGCAAGAATGGACAGAGTAACAACATGTGAAACGTCAGCTTCTACTGCCACATCACAAGCATCAGGTAAGCAAGTTGAAAATTAGCAGCTGGGTTTTAATGTACCATGTTAATACAAGTGCCAATGAAGCTGCAACTGTCACTAGTGTATTGTTGGCAGCGAAAGTTTAGTCAACTGATTATTAATATTAATAATTTATCATAACTGACCCCCCTCCCCCGCCCAAATATTTCCAGATGACCCTTATAAAAATTTTACCCTGAACAAGGCAAGAAACCTGATGATGACAAAACCTTGTCGAAACGTTGTACATTTGCTGTCATGTTAAACTTATATTAAAGTTTTTCTTCATTACCCATTTAAGCCGTCTCCAGCCATTATAAGGCAAGAATGTTATATTTGATTTCGGGTGTCGTCTTTGTTTGTATTGTATTATCATGAAACGCGAAATTTACAGATCCAAAAGCACTGTAGTATCATACTGAGGTATTGGTCTGATGAGAAATGGAAAGTCCTCGTGCAATTCTTGATGTTCAGGCATGCTAAAGGGACTAACGTTGCCCAATAGATACTCGATACTTTGAAGAAAGATGTGTATGAAATTCCACTTGTAAAACTTCATAATTTCTGCTCTGATGAACCAAATGTTAAGCTATTTGGAATCATATAATGAACAACTAAGGAAATGGAATTCCAGGGCACATGCAGTGGTACACAGTGCTTTTTGGAATGGAATGTCTGCATTTGTATCTGAGGCTGAAGAACTTGTAATTTATCAGCATTTACCTCATGATGACAAAACCTTGTCGAAACATTGTACATTTGCTGTTATGTTAAACTTATATTAAAGTTTTTCATTACCCATTCAAGCCGTCTCCAGCCATTATTTGTAATTTACCTGTTCCAGTTTTTCCAACATTTAACACATTACAAAAAAGAGGAGGATGTTCAATTTAATGGAAAACTTTTTCTTAGGCATGTACAATGTTACAAGTAGAAGCTTGTATTGTGAAAAACTGGAGTTCAAATATTTTATTTCCTGAGTTGCGAAAGTCTAAGTGATGGATGGAAACTGAAAAGAATAAAAAATATTTAATAATTTTCAAGAATCTGAATTCTCCTACTAGGAGAAACAAGCTCAATCACTGTCTTCTGATCAGTCAAACCCAGTTTTAGGGCTTATTTTAACAAACCGTAATCGATAAATAATAACAGTTCAAAGCAGGTTCTTGAATCATCAACTACAAAATATTGGATCAAGCTACCTAACATAACTGCTCTTTCTATTAATGTGAAAGTCACCACGAAGATACCATGTCTTGCAGAATCAAAACACCCATGATAAGTAATACCATCCACTGAACAGTACTACATCTCAAAGAGCTCATCCATGTGAAAATGGTTTCAAGCATACTTTAAACCATCAACAGGTACAACCTACAACTGTAGCAACAAAATCATATTTATCAAATACACAGCACTGTCCCAAGAGCTACAACCTACAGATGTAGCAACAAAATCATGTTTATCAAATACACACAACATTGTCTCAACAGCTACAACCTACAAATGTAGCCATAAAATCATGTTTATAAAATACACAGTACTTTCTTAATAGCTACAACCTACAAATGTAACCATAAAATCATGTTTATAAAATACACAGTACTTTCTCAACAGCTACAACCTACAAATGTAGCCATAAACATCATGTTTATAAAATACACAGTACTTTCTTAACAGTTACAACCTACAAATGTAACCATAAAATCATGTTTATAAAATACACAGTACTTTCTCAACAGCTACAACCTACAAATGTAGCCATAAACATCATGTTTATAAAATACACAGTACTTAACAGTTACAACCTACAAATTTAGCCATAAAATCATGTTTATAAAATACACAGTACTTTCTCAACAGCTACAACCTACAAATGTAGCCATAAACATCATGTTTATAAAATACACAGTACTTTCTCAACAGCTACAACCTACAAATGTAG
>NW_013669132.1:70263-82684 GCF_000517525.1 Limulus polyphemus
GATAAACACATTTAGATTGAATGGTAACTTATAATCAGTCACAAGAACGTCGAATCTGAATCACTTGAAAAAAAACACGGGGGTGCTTAACTTTTTTCCAGGTGTATACATAGTACTTTCTCAACAGCTACAACCTACAAATGTAGCCATAAACATCATGTTTATAAAATACACAGTACTTTCTTAACAGTTACAACCTATAAATGTAACAGTGAAATTATGTTTATCCAGTACACAGCACTGTCTCATGTACTTTAATACCTAAGTTTTCATCAACAAAATTACTCCCCCACTGAAAATAATCAAAACTTTGATCAGGATCAAACTTCCAACAAGTGGAGTAGACAATTGTTTCCAACCTCAGAAATGATCGATTCTGAAACATGTAACAACTTACCTTTGTTTTTTCTTAAGAATCAAAATATACAAATTCTGATGGAATCACTGCATAACAGTCAACATCTTTCCTTTCAGTAGAATATTATTTTAATAAAGAAGTAACATGAAACAACAAGCATATATATCATTAAAAATTACCATAAATATTACTCTAAATGCAGCCCTCCATCGTTTCAAGCAGGTATCACAGTGAAAAACAGAATTATCCAACACTAAATTAGCCTCAACTGCATATTTAAAGTGATATATATGCTACACAAAATGTGTCTTACTATGTGTTAGTGTTTTCATTTTTATAATATATCAATAAAACCATTATTCTAGAAAAGAGATACAATTGAACAATGTATCACGATAACAATAACTGTAGTGTTGTTATTGTTAGTTATTTCAAAATCTTTCCTATTTGCTATATTCATGACTGTATCATGACAGTGATAGTCCTATTGTTAATTTTGGTTATTTCAAAACCGTACCTATTTACCTTATTAGTCAACAGTGTATCATGATAGTGACTGTAGTGTAGCAATAGTTGGTTGATGCTAGTTACATTTCTTGTATCAGTATATATATGTTTTTATATATCGTAAAAGCTACTTTCACTTTATAACTTGCTTGAAGGAAATCCAGTCTCAGCTAAAGCTTGCTTTAAAGTGGTCAACACAAAACTGACATTCTGTGGCTTACAGTTATTTCCCATCAAACCAATTCTCCAGACCTTGCCAGCTGTAGGCCCAAGTCCACCAGCTATTTCTAAGCTATACCTAAAAAAAACATAGACTTATATTACTTGAAACTGGTCTTTTCACATATTTAACAAAAAATTTACTAAAAATCCTTCTATTCTAAGCCTTTACATAAAAAACTTCTGATATCTTCAATTCTTGTTTAGTATTTTGTATACATTTGTAATATTTAAAATAAATTTATCAAAACCATCAACAACTCTACAGTTTTTCAATATAATGTCATGTAAACTTAAGCCTAAAAAAAATTCCGAGGAGAGTTAAAAGAAAAAACTTACTCTTTCATACAAAAATCTGTCACCTTCTTTCCACTAATATGAGATGGAATTTTTACAGTTGTCACAGTTGGCAATCTATTCTCCTGAAAATATAACAAAATATTTCATACAGAATGATATGAGCAAAATAGGCCTAAAAATCACAGTACACATATAAACACAAAACTCAAATAAATGGAAAAGTTTAAATTCTGTGATTACTATTATTATATGTTTTATAAATATATAAATATATATATCTAGGTGTCATTTATATTTTTTGCTAATTCAAAGTATTCCTCATAGTTTTCCCCATACAAACCACAGTGAATTCAACTAGCTACTCAACAATGGCCACAGCTAGCTCGCATACTAATTACCATAATATTAATATTTTCATTAGGTCAAACTGATAGAGTTTAATCACAATGTTGAGAACTATTATTAACCTGTATGTATACTAACATGCCCTTGATATAGGCTTAAGCTAAAATACTCGACGCTTAAAAAGTTTAACCTAATTTTCACAGAATTAGGGATTAATGGCTCAGCTTTGATGCTACATGACCAATTAATAATTAATGGTACAAGTCATTCATCATAAAAAAATTGGGAAGTCTCTTAAAATCTTATTAATACAGCAAAGCAATAATGTTAAATGTGCTAATCAAAGGGCCACCAACTGGTTGATGGACTATGATAGCCTCATTAGAATGATCAATTACATTGGAAAAAGTTCAAAAATTGTATTTTTACTCTTGAAGCCAATTACTCCCAAACCTTACTGATCATTAATGAGTTTCTAGAAAATGTTCAAAAATTGTATTTTTCCTCTTGAAGGCAATTACTCCCAAACCTTACTGATCATTAATGAGTTTCTAGAAAATGTTCAAAAATTGTATTTTTACTCTTGAAGCCAATTACTCCCAAACCTTACTGATCATTAATGAGTTTCTAGAAAATGTTCAAAAATTGTATTTTTACTCTTGAAGCCAATTACTCCCAAACCTTACTGATCATTAATGAGTTTCTAAAAAATGTTCAAAACAAAATAATTTTAATGTTCTTGAACACATGCAAAAAACAAACAAAAAACACTCATTATATGTCTGAACAATATTTTGCATTTGGGTGTATAATTTAAAATTTAACGTTGCACATATATTATTTAAATAATCTACAGCCCCCCTCCCAAAAAAAAACACAACCTTTTTCTTGACAAGTAACTCCAATCCTAAGTTTTCTAATCCTTCATACAACAATTCGGCACATTGTTGGTGACGTTGCCAACAGTGTTCTAGTCCTTCTTCTACTATCTGAGCTAGAGCTTCTCGTAAAGTATATAATCCAGTGATAGGGGCTGTGTGGTGGTATCTAAAGTTAAACATTTATAACAGTTATGATGGAATAGTATTCACAAAGAAAACTGTAATTTCTTATACTCAGTTATTACAACTACAAACAAAAAAAAGGGAAATTTTTTTGAAAGTATTATATCAATTTCACTTTTTTTCCCTTTTCAATTCTTCCTAATGAAATAAAAAGATAAAATTGAAGTTCTAGGACTATGTTATTATAGTCAACATTGCACTAATAAATCAGAGAAAGATAGGGTGAAACATTAAACACTGACTACCTAATGTACACGATAGCACAAGATAAAAACCAACCAAAACTCTCAATATTTAAATAAAATAACAAAGTGGTGTATCATGCATAAAATGCTTAGATAATAATACAGTTTCTGGACCAACATGTATTGAAATTAACGTTTTATGTTGTGATGATTTGCTTAAAAAACAGAGAACAAAATATGTTTTCCATAACAGAAAACTAAGTTTAAAGCAAAAATAAAGAAAATTAATAAAATAGGTTATATATCAAATTATGGTAAGAGAATTGTAAGATCGACTGAAAATAAAATTCCACTCAGTAAAGTTTGGACTAAGTGTCTTATCTTGAGACTAAGAACACTGTTCAACTCAGTGGCATATGGTCCTATGAGTATATTACATACAACAAATTACAGAGGCAAACATTTAGCATGATAAGGAAATTAAACCTGAAAACAATTCCAAAAATCAACTTGTCATTGTTATGTTAACGTTTCACATGTTGTATTGGGAGAATGTATAGTTGTTTGAGTAAACTTTACATACGCTACCCATTCTGAAAGTATAGTTTGTTTGTAATTGTAATTAAGCACAAAGCTACACAATGGGCTATCTGTGCTGTGCCCACCATGGGTATCGAAACCCGGTTTCTAGCGTTGGAAGTCCGCAGACATACTGCTGTGCCACTGGGGGGCGAAAGTATAGTAATCCAGTTTCTTCAGATTGGATCACTTGCTGATAGTTTTAGTTTTGATTTTTGTTTTTCTATAAATGTCAGCCAATTTTGTCTTTTGTTGTTGACACCAAGTGTCTGACTGAAAGATAGGTTATCATCAGAGCCATTGACATATTGGAAACCAGAAAAACACAGACAGATTAAATTGCACTTCATTTTGTGGTATCCTTGTTCAAAATGAGAATGATATGTGTTCATTACCAAACAACTGACCTGTACACTAAACAGCCTCAACAAAGACACAAACGGTGAAATATGGTACAGACAGACAGAAAGTTTCTTCCCATTTTTTTCAGAATAAAAAAAGAACTGCATTTTCAACTTGGTATAAATATTTGTTATATGCATATGTATGTAAACATTTTCATGTACCCCTCATGTGATAAAAGGTTAGCAGACATGGCTGATGTAGTGTGGCCAACATTTTGCTTAATTCACAGGTTCTTAGAAACACTTCTGCAAAAATAATGGGAAATTTAAATAATAAAATAGTTAAAATAGGAAGCTATGAATCAAAAACACACTAAAAAGTAGGTAATGTTTCTCTTGAAATTAAATATAATTGGGCGACAATTTACAGTGATAAAAACAGTGAATTTTTATATTGGTATCGTAAACTTATCTGTGGATGATTTTTGCATCAATAGATTATGAATAGATAAATTTCTATGTTAGTGAAATAAAGGTATTCTTTTAACCTAATATTAATTTCTCTAGCAGGTTCAGCTGCATACAAGCCCATGCCATCTTTAGTATATCAGTTTTATAAATAGAATCTGTATAAATACATGTTGGATATTTATTGAAAAGCAGTGTAATACTTTGTGAGCTGGCTTAAAAGTAGAATGTACACACTAAATATTTATACTGTTTAGTTTCTCTGAATATTTTTTTTATGGTATTGAGGTTTAAGATACACAGGGAATACAGCAATAAATCAGTTTAGTTTAGCTTGAAATCAGAATTATTTTGTTTTGACACATGATGTAATTAATTATTTTATCAACTAAATGTTCAGGAAAACCATTATCTCATACGAAACAAAATTTAAAGTGGTTAATTTCATTCTTGAGGTATTCATTACCATTACAAATAATGGCAATAAGAAATGAGGAGACAAACACTAAAGTGTATCTTAGCACTTCTTTGGATATGACAAATAACTTCAAAGCTTACAAAGCTCTTGTTCTTTTGGGTCGTGCTCAGAAGTTAACTAAGTATTTATTATTATTAGTAAATTCATTCATATAAAACAAGTAACTGTGAAAAACCAGAAGATCTAAAAGAGTACTGTTGTAATTTATTATTGTCAAAGAACACACCACTAGGGACTGTTATATGTAACTTTACACAACTTACAGAATTAAATATTTTAACACAATAAACAGGGTTATCATCTATTTTTGATATAGGTTGCAAGTTTTATACACAACAAAAGGTTGTATGACATTAATTATCTTATTCATTTGCATAAAAATATATAATAATTTTCTTTTAATAACATCTGACAACACTAACATGCCAGATGTTTCTTGTGTGTGTGTGTGTGTGTGCAGAGCTGACCCAAGGCAGTTTCAAATGGCTCGCAAAAAATTTTAGGAATGCAAAATTTATAAAAATTTAGAAAATATACTAACAAGCAAAGAGAAAAGGGATATTTGTAGTGAGTTTGTGTGCGGAACATAAGTTAATATTATATCAATTACTATAAAATTTACCTTGTATTCTGTTTTTAAAATAGTATTAGAAATGTTAGTAGTTACTTCAGACTACAGTCCTACAGAAAAAGGTCTTCAAACAAGGACATTGCAATTTCATGATAGACAATAAAATGTTGAATCATTATTTAGAAAATGATATTTGACTTACCCTATCATCAAATATAATGAATTAGATAATTATCACCAGACAAAATGACACAGCAGAGTGACTAACCAACATTACATTAAAATATACTACTAATTTACATAGCTAAACAGCATGGTTTGTTCCCACAGGCAAGTTATGAGTTTAAACTAAAGGTGGATGGTACTATATTAAGGATTGTGTGCTTGTTTACCACAATCTACTCATACAACTAGACAACTTCCTCCTTAATCATATCAATTCTCTGGAAGGTACTATGAAGTTGGCATCAGCCCTGATCCGATCCATTACAATGTTGTTCCATGCTAATCGTGTATTGGCCTTGTACAAAGTTTCCTTGTATTCTGTTATTCATACATTGACAGAGTATTTTACAGTTGCATGTCTACCATGCCTCCTTTCTTGAAAATGAATTGTCAACTTTACTGATTCTATCAATAGTATTGTAAGAAATTTTCCAATATGTTAAGGAAATATAATTTTAAAAAATTATTTCAATACCGAAACTTCTTGAGAACCTATTAACTAGACTCATCATTTTTACTTTTAGCTATGCAGCTAATATCAGTGTATAAGATATAGAGCTATTACTGACAGATATTGTTATCATTGCATTTAGTGAGATAGAAGAAATAGACTCAAATAGCAAACTTCATGTGTAATAACAAAAAGAACTCCGATATAAAATTGCTGAAACAATTATTCACCACAGTTACTTAATTAAATGTATAATGTATTTTCCTCCAGGTGAAGATTACAACTGATGAAAGTTCCTCTTTCATATAGATGAGTAAAATTAAGGAAAAGCCTTACCTTTCTGGATTGCAATTATGTGGCCCCATTTTATATATGTTGAAAATTCCATCAACAGCTCTGCTGTAAAAACATGTTTCATTGATATTAAAGATTGTGTGCTTGCATACCACAATCTACTCATACAACTAGACAACTTCCTTCTTAATCATATCAATTCTCTTGAAATTAAGATTCTGAAAAATCTTGATTTCTTTCCTTGCAAAAAACATTAAGTTATGTTATCTGTCAGCTTCTCAATGTTGAATTAAACATAAATATTTAACAAAGTTTCTTTGGGGAGGTCCAGCTATCCCGTATTTTGAACCTCTGTAATAAAGTACTGAGAAATCCTCCATGTACTTGCATTCAACATGAACTTATCATTCAGACTCCGGTTGATTTTGAATAATGTTGATGAATTTGGAATTACAGTCTTTATAGAAACACCAGTTATCTTGACGTAGTGTTTTCCTCTACTACAGTTATAAGTCATCATATCCTTACATTGGTGTTCATTTGTTTTTACTGTCCGTACATGTGGTACAGAAGTCATGTACCTATGATTGTGCACGTAAGTATGATTTTTGCCAGACATTTGTTTTTACTGTCCGTACATGTGGTACAGAAGTCATGTACCTATGATTGTGCACGGAAGTATGATTTTTGTCATGACATTTGTTTTTTACTGTCCATACATGTGGTATAGAAATCATGTACCTATGATTGTGCACGTAAGTATGATTTTTGTCATGACATTTGTTTTTTACTGTCCGTACATGTGGTACAGAAATCATATACCTGTGATTGTGCACGTAAGTATGATTTTTGGCATTACATTTGCATGAAATAATGTGTGGGTGAAGTTGTTCACTCTTCTAATGTTAATGTTACATTGAAATATATTCACTGGTTAGAAGACAGATTTTAACAAGTACTTTTTTCAAGCTGCATTGAATCATCTGTAATCTTCAATGTAGTATTGATCAGTGGTGAAAGACCAGTTTTAGCTCTTATTTAATGGCCTTTACAACAACTTAATTATTTAATCATTAAATAATTTTTGATTATATTATTACTACTATTGCCAGTTTAGTTTAGTGGTATTTTTAATTTTGTATTTTAATATTTTTTTTTATAATTTGTATTTATTTTATATTTCTCTGTATGTGTGTGTGCGTGTATATGCATATATATATTAGTTATTATATCTAGGCTCAGTATTTTTAGAACTAATGTTCTTTAGTCATAGTAAAAATATAATAGATAACCTAAAAGTATTTCTTACTATGTTTCACCGTATAAAAGTGAAAAATTAAACCCAAAACACGAGTTTACAGATACTGTAAGATGCTTGTTTAAAGTTTTAAATCTTCTAAGTAAAATTCTATTTCAGTATATATATATATATATAATCAATCATGCTGTATTAAAGAGGGCACAGATGCCAAGCTATTACTAGAGTTACGCTATGATTTTAAAAATTGCATATATTGAAAACACACGAATCCTTTTGAAAAATACATATGACAGCATGTAACGTTCTATACAGTAACTTTAACTCAAACTATTCTAAAACTAATATTTTGTAACATTACAATATTTCTTTAGTGTAATCCACAAAAAGAAATATTCCAATCAATTTAATTTCTGCACAGTTCCCAGGAGTCTCAACTGTAAAGAATACAGTTAATGATTTTTTTTGCCCAACCTAAAGTATAGGTTTATATTTGCTAGGAAACTATCATTCCTGAAGAATACAATTATCCATGTCTTGTTTTTCACATGATTTTATTACTATAGGATTCAATACTGCCCTTTTATCATGTCACATTTGGTGGCCTGAACAATTACTAGTGAAGTACATATTTGAAAATACCTATAGACAGTGTTTAAATGTGATTGGTAAAGAGTGGATTACAAACTATTTAGATTACTGTGCAGTAACTAAATTGGTTTGGGCAATCTTTTATAGTTTCATAAGAAAGTGATTAGAAAGAACTCCTGCAGGGATGAACAATGGAATCTTATGCCAAGTTTATAAGACATAGGAACAAACCAAAGATCTTGAAATTTATCTGTTTAAAAGCTACAGAGATTTTCTTATCTATGACAGGTAAGTTCAGTTAGGTTTAATGAGTATTGTGCATACAGCATTTAACTAAAACAAAAAAAGAGAACACTGTATATGCTAAATGCACAGATCTTCTACTATTGTGAACATCTCTTATTTTTCTTGTGTGAAATATGTAGGTTTTTTCCATAAGTGATATCCCTGCATTGTTTAGGATAATTTGAGGCCAAAGAAAGACTTCTTCACACAAATTCTAAGCATGAAAGAAATTAATAAAAATTACACACTTCTTCAATTCTAAAGGAGAACATACAATTTCTACTTCTCTAAACACCTTATTCAGACATTTTTATATACTAAAAGTTAGATGTCACACAGTTTTAACAGTAAATGCCTCTCTTCCCGTTAATTCCGGTTGCAGAAGGTTCTTTCCTGCTTCTACAGTTGGGTTTGAGAGATTTTGTCTGCTTCGTAATACCTCATCCAGCTGGCTTATTCAGACTTGTCTGTGTGAGGTTGTTGTCTCCACAATTTTTTTCACATCAAATTCATCACATTCTGCTCCTATGGTTACGCGAATGCTGCTTGTTCTCATTGTAATTCTGGATACAGAATGACTCTGTTCTGTATTTATGGTTGAGTGAATTATGATTTTGTAATACCGTTAATGGGATGTCCATGCTCTGCTGCTATTGTTGGCGAATGCTGCTTGTTCTCCTTGTAATTCTGGATTCAGAATGACTCTGCCCTGTATTTATGGTTGAGTGAGTTATGATTTTGTATGTAATACTGGTTACACCTTTCCATCTTCTTATGGTAGAGTTGAGGCAATGCTAAGACCCCATAATTCCAGGTTCAGTTTGTCATACTTCTTGCTCCCACGGTGGTTTTGGGAGTTGTCCAGTTAGGGCTGCTGCTCACTAATTCTTTGTAATTCCAGTTGCTTGATATACTACACTCTGTTTACTTATGGTTGGGGTTGTTGGGTATTGATAACACGGTCAACATGCCCTAGCCACTTGTTGTTATTACTTACCATTGTTATATTATAGTCTAAAATGAACTCTTCCTAATGACTATACACATGTGTATGTAACATCTACGTGTAGGCTATAAAGCTTAAACAAATCTGTTGAAGGTGGGTGTGGCACCTGTCAGGGGTTGAAAAAAATTATTACTTGTTTCAGTTGCATTCATTCAGAGAACTTTAAACTGTAGAGTCAAAAAGTTATGTAAGCATCTTATAGTCTAGACATACATCTACACAACTGCCATTGTATTATTGAAGATATAGTGCCAAAGTAGGGAATTTTCATAGCTCGTTGGTCACGTAACAATACATCTGAAATTTTAACTAGTTTTTTAAAGATTTACTTTGAAATAAAGGACATAAATCTTAGATAACATAAAACTTCAAATCATAACTTATAATCTTAATTTCATTTACATACATTGATAGTAAAGATGTTTATTTAAATTTTGAATGTAACACAGTGGCTTGCTCAGGAAAGCATTTAAAGGGGCACCAGTTGTGAAAGGTTTAATACTCTTATAGGGTCAGACCAATGAACTGACCCTGTACTACTTATCAAATTCTGAGAAGATTAATGGAACTATTCATTAAGTTCGGATTTGGCTAAATTATTTTAGTAGTTTTTAACAACAAAAAAAAAGATTCAGAATAACAGTAGTATTCTCAAAAATTGATCATAATTTTTTCATCACTCTGCAATTAAAGTCAGTTATGTAAAATATTTTTCTTAATTTTCTGTAATATGTAATAATTTTAAAAATAGTTGATTAATACATAAATTTAAGGACAATATAAGTATCTTCCAAAAAGTCTTCTTCACAGTATTGGTTTGGTAAAAGAGAGGTATGTTTATATGTATATACATATTGAAAATACACTTATGTAGTTCCCCAACAACAGTTTACCTTAAATCTGTTTGATTGATAGTGTTATTACATAATAGGAAGTTCATCACTTGTTTCTCATATTGTCGACAGGCTTTCAAAAGATGAAGAGTTACAGAGATGGAAGTACATGATGATCTTTCTTCTAACCAATACTCTAGCATGTTTAGGGACTGCTATAGCTTTAAATGTTGATGATCATAAACGGGTATGTAGCCAGATAGGATATACTAAATTTACATGTGACTACTTTTATGCATAGTATTGCTTTAAGTTATATTTTAAGTGTTATAATTTAATTGTTTTCTAGAGGGAGCTGCTAATATGATTGTGCTAGATCTAGAACTTTCATGGAATTTGGAGATTCTAGAGTAAATTATAAATACGAGTAGTCAGTGCATGTGTGAAGATTCACTGAAAATTCATTCCAGTGTTTGTAGTGAGTGTTATAGCATCTATTAAGTTAAATGATGGATTAGCAAAGAAGCTCTTTAAGTAAGTTTATTTCTAACTTTAAGTTAGGTGTACCATTATTTTTGGAATTTCTATTAAAATGTTGTTTGGTACCTTAGGCCTACAACTTGTGTCAAAGTGAACTTAGCCTGTAGCAAACATTATATAAAGAATAAATCAATTTGTTGGTATTATTTTTAACAAATCATTCAAAACAATCACCTCAATTATAGAACACTTTACAACAGTATTTTTATCAAAAACATTTTATGTTAATACAGTTGATCTTTAAATGGCTTCAGTGCAACTGTTTAGCATCTTGCTCTCTCTTTTGAACAGTGTTTGAATTCTTTCACCTTTAATCTTTGTTTCTTGTGGTTCCCCATTTCTCTGAGCTTTATTATAATTTTTTTACTGTTAATCATTTACTTGGAACACACACATCTACACAACACGTATTACATTTTTCATGGTCTTGAATGGCTTTCTTCTTCTTTGCACATGTACATTGTTTTTCTTTTTCACTTTCTCAGTTTTAGAATGTGTTTCAGATACCTTTCCACATTCTTTCAGGTTTTGCTGTAGATTATAGAATTGGTAAAATATTTAGCTGTTATTTATCTTTTCACCACATCATGTAGTAATACTATGAGAATTAAACACCAAAAATCATGGTAAGCTGTAGATGTAATTTTTTTTTCCTTTACATTCCTCTTGCAGGGGTATGGAATTTTTGAAAAAAAACTTCTCGCCTAAAAAACAAGAAGTTATGGTTCCCCTTAAATGTCCAACTGCCCCTTTCCATTCCATAAAACAGTGAACACAATAAGTACAATTCTGTTGGCAGATTAATTTTGTCAAGAATAACATATACCACATTTTGTGCTCTAAGTTAATTTATTTTATGGTTTTCAACATTTAGACGATTGGATTTTACAGTGCAGCATGTAGAATACCCTGTTCACAAACTGATAAAGAAGTCATAGTTTACATTAATGCTGTTATGAACTAAATTTATGTTTAATATATACATATATTTATTTATAAAACAGTTAAGAGTTTTTTGTAATTTTTATTATGCTACATATTTTACCTAGAGTTGGTAGTCAAACTTTACTGGGCTACTGCTGTAATTAAAAACAACATAATAATAACATTGGATTAATTTAGAATATGTTTGTTGCTGCGTGACTGAGGGTTTGTGAATTAAAGTGATATATATGTACTTGTGTATATAGTTTTGACTAGAGGTTTAGAAGGATAGGTTTTTAAATGTTCAGTTTTCAGAAAATTGTGTGGCTCCCTATAAATGGAATGAGCAATGTGTCAGGGGTAAAAAAATAAAATATATATATATTGTTATGACAGTGGGGGTCACGTGATGCTAGTAACACGTCATATTCTCGAGCATTCACGTCCCTTCCTGAAGTCTCGAGAGGTTGCTAGATATGTGGTAGTCTTGTATATATAAGCCGCCAAGAAGCGATGTCGACAATGTAATGTAGTGTGTAATTGACAGTTGAGTCGAGCACGTGAGACGTTCGTTGTGCATTATAGCGTTTGTTATA